>NC_030433.2:17908898-18008898 GCF_001660625.3 Ictalurus punctatus
CTACTGCAGATGCATATAAGTTCCATCCGTTTTGCTCTCTCTCTCTCTCTCTCTCTCTCTCTCTCTCTCTCTCTCTCTCTCTCTCAATTCTGTCTTAACATTCACAAAAAGTAAAAAGATGTATTACCTTCGAACGAAATCAACAGTAGATCCTGTTGCATGCATCAACCTGTCAGAAGGTGTTGCTTCATGTTCTATAGCAGCAGCTTTGAGAGTAGCTCCGGCTGCAAATCACATGTTTTTACTCCATTATTGTTCGCATTCTAATACTTTATCGTTTCTATGGTAACAACTCAATCACAGGGACGTGTACGGTGGACGCTCAACATAATCTAAGCCCAGTGATGAACACATTTCAAAATGTGTTGTTATTTAACAAAAACAAACAAACAACAACAAAAAAACAGAACATTTATTATGAATCATTCTGAGAAGGTGATGTTTATTTAAAATTTATGGAAGGAGTTGGGGGCACAGTGGTTAGCATGTTTGCCTTGCACCTCTAGGGTTGGGGGTTCGAATTCCGCCTCTGCCCTCTGTTCGTGGAGCTTGAATCTTCTCCCTGCGCTTCAGGGGCTTCCTCTGGGTACTCCGGTTTCCTCCCCCAGTCCAAAGACATGCGCTGTAGGCGGATTGGTATTTCCAAAATATCCATAGTGTGTGAATATGTGTGTGATTGTCACCTGTGATGGATAACCTTGTGCCCCAGGTTACCTGGGATATTCTCCCCTGAAATCCTCCATAGGATAAGTGGTATGGATAGATGGATGGAAGGAGTCTCCAGTGTCAGTAGTTTGTAACAGTGTGTTTTATGTTTATTATGATGATTTTATATATGATACTATATACACAGACTACATTTCAATGATTTATATGCCACTTATATATTGTATAACCAGTGTGTTTCTCCCAGTATATCACACTGCAGCATATCCTTTAATGCACTGCCCTTGTGGAAGTCAATTCTCCAGTATGAGTGTCTTCCAACACAACACAGCACATCACTTATATCTAAAAGCATAACGTTAATGTTAGCTTTACTAATGTATGTCTAATTAGCATAACAGAGTTTTGTGTTTGTTTGCTTGACATACAATAGTTGAGTGTTTCTTTATGCATCTGAGATATTATTCTCATCAAGAGCTGTGTTTTTAAGCCACAAATCCTCACTGAAGGGTAATGCATGCTAGAAGCAAATACATTATGTATGTAAATGCTTATGCTGATGAATGAGCCCCAAGTGTGAAAATGTAATTACTTATAGCAGGTTTGCAGGTGACTCATAATTTTGACAAGGCTTGTCTTGGCTTATAAAAATGAAAAAAAAAATGTAATTAAATCCTCAGTGAATTAATAATTCACACCTATGCTGCTTTCCCAATTCTAATGACAAAATTCTAAAAGTTCAGAAGAAGCAAATGAATCAAAAAGTAAAATTGTTCCCCCTGCACTGAGATAATCAGCTCATTATTTCTTCTCTTTGTCTTGGATTAAATGATGACGTGTTTGTTTTACTTCCCTCATCGAGTCATGCTGTAGTTTACAGGCCTCTGCTCCTTCCCAGTCCCATAAGATTCCATTCCATTCCATCTTCTCTAAATCATACTAACGAGACTTAAAATAAGCAAGCCATGTTCCCAAGGGAACATTTCAGGAAATCTAAGAAAGATTCATCTTAGGGATGCAGAACGATAGAGATAGATGATGTCAGGATTTATTTATATGGAACACTGTAATGGTATTTCAGTATATCAGTACTGGCAGTATTCTGACTCTCAGGGTTCTTGCTAGTGTCACGTTTTGTTTAGGGGTTTTAGGGGTTTACGAGCCGATCTCCTAAAAATGGCTATGTGACAGTGGCGATGCTACAGTCCTTCAGATTATTACTACTTTATTACATACTGTATTCCTGACATACCAAACTATAAACTCATTTTTATTACACCAGAATCCTGTTGAATTCTTGAAGGTTCATTTCCTAATTGTTTAAAATATTAATTTCTATATTGATTAATTTTCTCTAACAGCAACTCTGAACGTAGGTCTGGCTATAAGGCAAATCACAGCTTTATATTAATGCACTTGTTCTAATACATCATCATTATTATTATTTCTATAGTAACAGCTAATTCACAGGGACTTGCTAATAATAATGATAAGTGAAACTTAATAATAAACAGATCAAAACATATATTGTTTTTTAAAAACAAAAAAAAGTGTATTTTTTTATATGGTGAAGCTTTATTTAACATTTATAGAAGGAGTCTCGTATGCATCACACCTCCGGGGTTGGGGGTTCAAACCCCACCTGTGCCCTGTGTGCATGGAGTTTGCATGTTTCCTCCGGGTACTCCGGTTTCCTCCCCCAGTCCAAAGACATGCTCAGTAAGCTGATCATCATTCCCAAATTGTCTGAAGTGTGTGAATGTGTGTGCAAATGTGCTCTGCCATTTTGTTGGCACTCCATCCAGGGTCTCCCCCACCTTGTGCCCCGAGTTCCCTGGGATAAATTTCAGGCTCCCCTGCGACCCTGTGTAGGATAAGTGTTACAGAAAATGGATGGATGGATGGAAGGATGGATGGATGGATGGAGTCTCCAGTGTCAGTGCTTTGTAAAAGTCAGAGGTAAAGCTTCAGCTTTAAGTTTTCTGAGCTGCATCACTAAAGTATTGTAATAGTATTTATGATTTGTGTGCGCGTTTCCATTAAAACAAACTCACTGTGTCTCATGCTAGTCGGCTTGAGAGAGAAATGCAGTGCATTAAATGTGAAATGAAAAATGCCCGGTAACCTCACCATCCAATAACCTCAACAAAAAAAACTTCCTCCTACTTTAATGGTAAGAGTCATGTGATGGGAAATTGACATATGCCAGGATAGTCCTGGGTTTGAGCTGCGGTGTCCTGTGCTCTTTGGGGAAGAAGCACTACAGCCAACCAAGACAAGGAGGCGTCTTTACTTACATGTCAATCGTATTGTCTGTCAATTCAGAAAGCTCTGCCTGTAACATTAAGGTGTTCTAGCCTATACAATGTGTCTGAATGTGTTTTCATGGGGTGTGGCTTTCAGAGAAAACTGAAGGAAGGGGCTTAACTTTGTTGAATTTCCAGCTTTAAAACAGCGAAGATAGGGTAGAATTACGCAGACTATGAAGACAAACTTGAAGACATTTTGTGTTTATATGCAAGATCTGCATTGTGCTAGTCACCATATCACTGTGATGTAGAGGTATTACTTCAGTGGCTAAAATTCTTCAAACCTGACACCAAGGTTGGTTATCACTGGTCCAATACAAACACACAATATCAATATGTTGCATCCATATTATCATGTTTTTAACACTTAATTATCTAGGTCTGTATTTATGCCATTCTCACATCCTGTTCTTGGTAATGTCCCTGTGGTGCCCCATTTTCACCACTCGTTGGTGATGATGGCCTGAACTGTTTTCCATGGTAGCCATCTACTGTTTTAGAACCCCTCTCCTGATCAATACTTTTTGAGATTCTGTGCATGCTTTGTAAGCTCTATGCGGACCGTGGCTTCAATAGTCGAATGAAATCAAGATGTCAAGAAAATCCTAGAGAAACGGTTGATCTTTATTTGGGGTTAATCGGAATCACTTCACTGATGACAGATGTATGATAATAACATACTTTTGAACATTTTGAATAACGTTTGAATGTGATTGGTTCATTCCGAACACAGTCACATGCCCCAATAGTTCTTTTTTTTTTTTTTTTTTTTTACATTACAAAAGCCTGCAATTTTAGCAGACAGGGGTGTGTTATCCTGTCACTTAAAGAATTCAGATGAAGTGAAAGGAAATAGTTCTTGTATCTTGTAAAGTGCATTTAATGTTTTTTAACTAATGGCACCTCTGTTAATGAGTAAATTTCTTATTAATACAGGTATATTATCGACACTAAAACAACACACTGAAAATTCCAGACCTTAGTGCAGTGTAATGGGACATTCTGATGTTCTAAAAACTGAATAGTTACATAAATGTGTACTATTTACACTGAAGAATTAGGTTATATGTGTTTTTTTCTATATTTATGCACACAGATAAAGGTATATTTCAACACCAGCCCCTTGGAAATTATTATAATATATGCGAACTAATTTTGATTATTTTTATGAATTATGCAACAGGCTCAGGGCTTAATGTCAGAGAGGAAAAGCACTCTTTTTACAGTTATATGAAAGCCTGGCAGATAATCCTCTCAATATACTCAAATGCACATCCTGCACATCCTTGCTTCACAGGGAATTTGTGTGTATGTGTTTATTTCTGGTGTCCAGCATCATCTGACTGTACAGAGGATAATCCTGACCCACTTTTCACCCTCTGGGTCTCATCAATCCCTCTTTAGCCTCTACCGAGCACGCTCTGACCATCTGTTACACGCTGGACTGTTGCCATGGCGATACTGTACGACTTCTCCGCACAGATACAATGCAGCAGGTCACAGGCCGTGTAGGAAAGACCTGGACTTGAACAGGGGTCATACTACTGATAAGCTACAACATGCATATGGCAGTCTGAGCTAAAGTGATGAGGAACAGCGATTATGAAGACAGGGTAATCACAGAGCGCCGCAACAACCAACCGGCCCCCCAAGCACTGCGAGCTTGGGAGTGCTAGATTACAAACATCCAATGATGATGTTTTTTTTTTTTTAATCACAGACTGGAAAGAGTCTTCGGAGCAAAATCCATCCATCTATCCTTCCTCGTGTTATGTAGACAGCTTCGGTCCAGATAAAATCATAGATTGGAGGGATGTCATGGCATGCAATGACAGTAACACTGTCAAGTGTGACTAACCCTGTCTAAGAGTATTACTCAGTGAGATAGCAACTCCTACAGCTTCCTGGCACGTTGTATTAAGTATTATGTCTGGCTTAAAGCTGCCTTCTGTAACAGAGCTCAACTGTAATTAGAAAAACAATAACAATCTCAGGATAAAGCGGCGGTCACACTAGACTTTAGCGCTACATTGACTTCCATTCATGGCAGTCCGGAAACGGAAGCTCATGCTTTCACACTACGCTGCGTGATGAAAGTTAAAATTTGGTGAACTCTGACCTGCGTAATCGTATCACGTGAAGACGTGTGCCTAATAGATGATCGCAAAGTCACTGTGTGACCTTTTTAGTAAAAAATCAATTTAAATAAAAAAATGGAAGCGCTAATTTTAGCGGTATTGAGCTATCCTGTACTTTACAGCACAGCTTTGAAAGATTATAAAAACAACTTAAAAAAAGAGTCTGCCTGGTTGTTGGTGTTGTTGAAAATAGGAAGAGATTGTATATTTAACAGATGGAAAGATAAAATACTTTTTTAATTGCTTCAAATATTGTCTGTCATTTTACTGCTGTAAGACATAATTACATATGAAAACTTCAGTGCCCTGAAGTATGATGATGTCATATACTGTTCCCGCCCATATTCACAGCGGCATCTGACAAAAATATGCATGCTTAAAGCGTAGTATGACTGCGGAATAATTACAGATAATATAATCTAATATCTTGCTGCTCAGATATTATTACTATTATATATTATATATAGATATTATATTATTTCTTCCATTATTATTTCAAATTTTTATACCACAATGTTGAATTCTCAATTCTGAATAGTCAGAATGTGTCGATTAATTTTCAGTAATATCAGCACTGACAATAGAACACAGAAGGCAAATCACAGGATTATATGAATTCTGAACAATCCCACCTATTGCTAACTTTTATTTCTGTTGTCCAGTATAGCTAAATAAAATTTTAGTTTCCTCCAAATTTCCCCTTGGGGATAAATAAAGTGCACCCATCTGTCTATCTGTCTGTCTGTCTGTCTGTCTATCTATCTATCTACCTACCTACCTATTTACCTACATCCATCAATCCACCCATCCATCTATCTATCTATCTATCTATCTATCTATCTATCTATCTATCTATCTATCTATCTGTCTATCTATCTATCTATCTATCTATCACTCCACCCACTCACCTACCTATCTAAACAAATAAATAAAGTCTTTGCACTGTGGCATAGTGCTTTATCATTCCATTGTGATCAGCTCTGTATGAAAGAGTGAAAGAGCTACAGTCCCCTCTGAAACTATTGGAATGGCAATTCCAATTCATAGCTGTGAAGAAAAGCCCCAAAACAACAGCCAGTGACATCACCAACAACCTTCAAAGTGCAGGGGTGAAGGTATCACAATACACTGCTCAAAGAAGACCTCCATAGCAGAAATTTAGAGGCGATACCACAAGATGCAAATCTGGGACCAAGATTAACCTCAACCAAAGGAAAGAGGAAACCTCCATCTTTGGAAAGGCCAAAGTGTGTAGAAAGAATGTATCTGCTCATGATCCAAAACATACAAGCTCATCTGTGAAACTTGGTGGAGGTAGTGTCATGGCTTGGGCTTGCATGGCTGGAACAGGCTCACTAATCTTTATTGATGATTGAACTCATGATGGTGGCAGCAGAATGAATTCAGAAGTTTACAGGAACATTTACAGAGAAATGCATCCAAATGAATCAGGAGGAACTTTATCACACAGCGAGACAATGATCCAAAAGACTCTCCCAACTCAACAAAGGACTCTATCAGGGGGGAAAATTGTAAGGTTTAGACTGGCCAAGTCAATCACCAAACCTTAATGCAATTGAGCAGCATTTCACCTCCTGAAGAGGAGACTGAAGAGAGACACCCCCTGGGCAACCTGAAACAAACAGACATCTGAAAGAGGCCGGGGTTAAAGGCCTGGAAAACTCATCACAAAAGAAGAAACCAATCTGACCATGTCAATGAATCTCAGGCTTGATGCAGTTACTGCAAGCAAACAATATGCAACCAAATATTAAGTGTTATTTATTTTAATTGACTTCAAGACTTATCTGTTCCTATACTTTTGCTCACTTAACATTTGAGTGGTCTGATACAAAAGGTTCTATGTTTTATGTATTTACATTTAGATGTAAATACCAGGAAATAAAAGCTGAAATCCTAAACTCTCTCAAACCCAAATGGCTTTGGTGTATATCACAATCAAACGAATTGGTCTTGCCATTCCAATAGTTTCAGAGGGGACTGTATAAAGAGGGCTTTATTGACAGACATAAGCTTCCACGCTGTGCGCTGTCTGTTCCAGAATCAACAATTTCAGCTGAGCTGTATGTCAGCCAGCAGGTCGTCCACATGAGTGCATTTTATGAAACGGTATGCCGTTTAACAGTGTAATATGGTACGCATATATATTATTCTGCACATTTATTCATTTATTTTCACACCTAACAATGTAGGGTAAAACAGCATTGAAGCTGGAACTGTAATTTGTACCCTGTGTATGGCTGTTAATTGAAGTTTACCAGTACTTAACTACACTAATAAAATAGCCCCAAAAATAGTGATGTCCTGCATCAGTTTTTGCTTTACTGATTCTCATTCTGAATTATCAGACCATGCTGATGTGTAAGCAAGGAAAACACGAGCAAGGTCATACTATGGCATGATACCTTTTCCGGATTTTGTTTACTAAACCCAGGGGAATGTGAATACAATATGAGGGGATGATGACCTTTGTAGGCCTTCAGTCCACCTAAACATGACTCAGTTGCTAAATATGGCATTCTCTTTCTTTGCCTTAATAACCACAATATTATTTTATGTGACCTCTGAGATATTTTTATGTATATTATGTGCTGTGTTTAATGTGGACTATGAAGGTAAGCTTGTTTAATTGTTGTTAAACAAGAAAGAGTCTAGAGTGCCATTGTCCTACCTGAGAAATATTTAGGTACTATGTGTCAAGAATCAAACCCAGTGCTGTAGAAGCTGCAGGTTTATTTTGATGTGGCATCAGGGTTTAATCCTAAGCTCCATTACCTCTGACTGACAGAATAATTAAGATGGTGTGTGTATATAGATATAAATATATATTGAAGTGAAGTGAAATGCCTTGTGAAGTGAAATGTCTGAGCACATTGTGCTCTGGACACCTCGTGTTTCTGTATAACCACCCGAGTGTGGTGGTTTTGACACTTCATGCTGCGACAAGGCTCCATATCTGCTTTCAAATAAATGGAACTGTCTTTAGCCTGCACTGGAAGTCACCCAGCTTTACTGCAATGAAGGTGATGATGCTACTTGGACTTTTTCTTGGTGTCCAGAATTCTGCCATTTTCCATAGGATGTTCACATATCAGTAGGAACTTTGGACATAATCTTCACAATGCATGCTGAAATATTAATAGATAATATTTTTTTATTATATATATATATATATATATATATATATATATATATATATATATATATATATATATATATATATATATATATATGTATATATTTAGGTCAAAGTGGCTAGCATTTGTAGGGCTAAAATATTAAGGATTAATTATTTAGCCCACTGCTCTCCTATGACCAAAGACGGAAATAGGTGCAGCCGAAGGTTGAACACGTATTTCAATTTATTATTTATATATCTGACTCCATTTAATTAATTATCTGACTCCAGAAGATTATCTCCAAGTTAGTTTTGGAAGTACAATATCTCAGTGTTCTGATTATTTCTGATACACTGATCTCAGTGTTCTGATTTATCAGTTTCATGCTAAACGTTCATTAAAATAACCTTCCTACGCCAGAGGCTTTTACTATATATATATCCTAAGATAAACAATTATTCTTGTTAGCTCAGAGGTTTATCAACGTGCAAGCCTAGGCCTTTCCTATTTACTTGTCAGAGGTTTAATTTAAACTTGCTAGCATTAGCCTTTTACGTTAACTTGTCAGAGGTCGATTTTAACGTGTCTAACATACGACAACTTTAGCTTAGGAAAGTATTTCTAATAACCATATAAAGACAGTCATGCACTTTTAATGCAACATACTTTCTTACTGAAGAACCACTGAATATTTAATGATAGCAATAACAAATGATTTTATTAAACAAAATCACAAAAGAAGATATACATAGAATAGAGGCAAATGTTGACCAACGTCTGACATAGGATGTGTGCTGGTAATAGCACTAATGGCACAAAAGGCAGCCTCTGATGTTATAAACCCCTTCCTTGATGGTACCAGGCAATTCTATATTACAAGCCCCTTTCTTTTATACCCCTGAGCCTCTTTGAACTGTATAGTGACCAAGAGACCAAATGGGAATGAACCAATGTTTTTTATGGCAGGATGGAACCCAGCTGCTTAGCAATTATAGGTTAATTAAGTTCCTGAGAATGAGTCGGTGGGAAGAATGTCACCAGGGTGTGTGTGTGTGTGTGGAGAAAGATTGCACATACATTGCAAGATATATTGTAAAGGTTGTTTCCTAAACCTATATGATATTTATGATATCACCACATCGTTCACCATGAAACATGGATAAAAATGATACCAAACATGCCCTGAGTAATACTGTTCTTAAACACAGTTCAGATGATCAGGTGAAGTTGACATGGTATCTCTGAAACACATTCCTGATCATTTTAACCTTAATCAAATTGCTCCAACAATTTATAAATCTTCTACACATCCTCGTACAAGTCCGAGTAAGATGTACTGTAGCTACGGGTATTTGTGGGTTAACATAACAAACATACAACACAGCTGATTATCCATCCATCCATTCATCCATAACTCTTATCCTACACAGGGTCACGGGGGAACCTGGAGCCTATCCCAGGGAACTCGTGGCACAAGGCGGGGACATCCTGGACAGGGTGCTAACTCATCACAAGGCACAATTGCATACATTCTCAAACTATGGACAATTTGGAAATACCAATCAGCCTACAGTGCATGTCTCTGGACTATGGGAGGAAACCCAGAGTACCTTGAGGAAGCCCCCGAAGTAAGGGGAGAACATGCATGCTCCATGCACACAGTGCAGAGGCGGGATTTGAACCACTAAGCCACCGTGCCCCCACAGCTGATTATATGCATGTCAAATAACATTCTTTTGCACAGTAATTACACTGTAATAATATGCATCATCGCTCAAATAAGTCTTCATTATAGCTCCACCATATTTAAAGATGATGTCAAACAAACACTTCCCTTTAAATTTTTTAAATCACAATTTATAAAGAGAACCAGAATGAACCAATCAGAATCATGCATCATGCTACTAACTAGCAGCTAGTTAAAGTCCTGAATCTGATAAAGTACCTGAGGTTTACTTCAGGAGGAGAAAATAAAACAGCATAGAACTGAGATAAGATGTCATTTCTATAACATCCTATTACCTGCATGTTATTTTAATCAATTTCAATCGAACTGTCATAGATGTATTTCACTTCCGAGGCCTATTTGGATGAATATTATTGTAATATGACAAGATTGGTTGGGTGGCATTGCCCAAAATCCATGAGCATGTCATGCTTATCAATTTAATCCTACAGGGATTTCATTTAGCATAATTCCTCAGCCTTCCCTCAATTTAATTCCAGGCTATGCCACTGACGTACACTGTGTAAATAAAATACATTAATAGGATTTACGTTTTTACTAGCATGGGAAAAAACCTGCTATATTGAGTAGGTTAAACAATAGCCTCAAGCACACATCCTTCCTTTTTGTTTCTGACACTGTTGTAACGGCTCTGATATCCAGCTGATACAAAAACATTGAAGGCTCCAGGACATGGATGATATCAGATGACGTTTTTTTTTTTTTTTTTCAGCCTGATCAGCCGCTGCTTGCAGAATAAACATATCACGTTCCCGAGTGGCTAAAAAGGAATGTGGGTTGAATGCCCTGGCTTTCGGTTTGCTCGCTACATTTCGCGAACTTGCACTGACCCTAAATCTATGGAGATGTTTTCCACGTTAATCTATACACAGCGCACAAAAGTGAAATCTGAAGTCTGAAAAATGAATTGACTCATGCTGAGCCGTTTGCCAAATCCATCACTCTGTATCATATATCTATAATTATTGTTGCACCATAAGTTCTGCTTCATCCAACCCCTCGTGACTCTTCAATGTAAGAAATATATACAGTTCAGAGTGCTAGCATTTGATCTTGTTTAAACCCCAACGGGGATTTTCTTAATCAGAAGCAGAAAAAGTCCATCTGGATCATATTTTTTGTACTTACCAGCGATGAGAAGAGATTCTTGGCACATTATTCTCCATACAGAAGTAACACATTGTTCCTGTCCTAGTAAATTTGTCTAATTTGTTCTTAGCTTATATAAAGGAATGGCTAGAAATGAAATATAATATCTTTTAAATTTAATATCTGAAGTTTTCTTCTTTAGCTTTGCAATAGAGCAACAAATTTAATCTAGGTAGCATATATTAGAAGTAATACATTAAATATTAACACATTAAATATCTATAGATGGGTGACACATTATAGGAAAAACCCAACATAAAATACCGTGGTAAGGTGTTGGAACACCACAAGCTACTAGATCAGCTTTAATGCACCTTAGCATCAGTTCTACACATTGAACTCTACTGGAGTGTTGAACACCATTCTTCTGAAAGACATGTGTGTTGAACACATATCTGTGTTTTGATGAGGTTGATGGTAGAGCGCTGCCTAACACACCACTCCAGAATTTTCCACATGTTCAACTGGAATGAGATCTGCTGAGTGTGAAGGCCAAAGCATATGATTTACATAAAGTTTATCCTCATGAAACCATACAGTGAACCCTCATCCTGTGTTTGCACAGTTGCATTTTCAGTTGAATTTTGGGGAAACCACTCGAAGCATTCGTTGTGTTGTGCTGAACTATTTCAATTGCTTTTGTTTGATTTGTTCATTGCAAACAGTTGAAAGTCTGTAAATTTTGACAATAAACCTGATTTTCAATGGGGATTGAATCATTTTGATTGCAACTGTACATATGCAACCTTGAAGTAATCCAGAAATAATCCAGATTACATTGCATTCATATTGTGATACTTGGATTACATTACTGATGACATTTTTGTGAAGTATTTTGTAACTGTAACGGAACACATTTTTAAAGTAACCCTCCCAACCCTGCTGATATCACACAGTCTGCCACAGAATCTGAGAAGGATCATGTCCTACAATGTGACGCACAATAAACTTCGAAGGCGGCTGTTATTGCGCAGTGTAAAGCAGCCTTCACGCAGTCTTACTGATGTGGTTTAGGACACAGTGTGACTTACTGTAATCTATAAACATGAAGACAGTTTCACTGTGTAGCTGAGCGCTGTGATATTGCAGACGGCTTGCAGCCATCTTGGACAACTAGAATCACTTTTCTCGTCAACACGTTTTAGTATCATATTACAGGAGACAACAAAAGGCAGAGTTGTTTGAATTCACAAAAACAGACACACAACCGCCTAAATATAAAGGCATCATATATGTAGTGCAAAACTAAGAAGCAAACACATTAATTACATTTGGGATTTGGGGAAAATTGTGTCAATTTGATATTTTTCAGTTATTCCTCTTAATGCACGTTATTCGGTGCAGAGGACAGAGGTGGTTTAGTGGTTAAGGCTCTGGGTTACTGATCGGTATGGCGGGGGTTCAAGCCCCAGCATTGCCAAGCTGCCACTGTTGGGCCCTTGAGGAAGGTCCTTAACCCTCTCTGCTCCAGGGTGTTCCTGTGCTCTGACCCCAGCTTCCTGACAGGCTGGGGTATGTGAAGAAAACAATTTCACTGTGCTCTACTGTATATGTGACCAATAAAGACTCATTATTATCATTATTCAGAAACTATGGTGAAAGTAATATGAAAGGTGTGTACTTATGAGAGTACGAATTGTACATTTGGACCCATGTGCTTACGGGTCCAGAGATTTTAACGAGAGCAAAGCAGCTTTAACAGGAATGAATAGTCCTTGACTCATTTAAAACTTTTTAAAGACCTCCAGTAAGACAGAATAATAATCCAATAATCAGTTCCCAAAGTCTATATTTTTAAAAAAATAAAATATTACTGAGATTTTCTTCCATGAAAAAGGACCTGCATGAGCAGTACAATGAATACAGTGCCAGTGGCATTGGATTTTGATTAATCTATTCTGTTGACTCAGAGCTCAGAGACTTCTGAGTCATGAGTAAGGAGTGAACGAATAAAAAATGATGGGTATACTTTTATAGGAAAATATTCACTGACATGAAGTGGAATTACTGGTACTGCCCTGAACTTAATCCATTATGTGTCAATACCATCATGTCCTGATATGTTTTATTCCTCTTACAGCACAGCAATTCATCAACGCTAACAAGTTTTTTTGTTGTTTACTGAAGAACACACCATTTTTTTCCTTTTATAGTTACATTTACGGCATTTGGCAGATGCCCTTATCCAGAATGACTTACATTTCTCCCTTTTTTTTGTACAACTGAGAAGTTGAGGGTTAAGGGTTGCTCAAGGGCCCAGCAGTGGCAGCTTGGCAGTGCTGGGATTTTTAACTCACGGCCTTCTGATCTACTGATCCAATGTCATAAACTTTTAATGTTGTGACATGTCCACGAAACAAGATCGTTCCTGTATTCACAGCTCTGAACATTGGTTTCCTCACCAGCTTCTCATTTATCTCTCTTGTGAAGTTAATAAGTCAAAGACGCAACTTGACATGTTACAGAGAAATCCTAAAAGCACAAACCCCTCACAAACTTAAACTTACAGGTGGAACTTACACCGAAATTGAAGACTCCTTACAAAAAAGGTTTTCTTACAGAAAACTTCACCGTCACATGCCCACCATAGTCCATGGGAATTAGCTGTTACTATAGAAACAACAATGTTATTAAAATTAGCACATTAATATAAGCCTGTGATTAGAATTACAGCCTTCACTATTGTCCGAGCCGCTGTTACAGAAAAGGAATCCATATCTTCTGATCAAACGCAGTTGAAATTTCCACAGCAATTATATAATGATATAAATATACATAGTTAACTTGGAAAGAATGTGTTATCCAACTGACATACACGCTATGGCATGTCACAACAAGATGATGAGGCAGAGACGTGAGACAGAAACACACCACAGAGGTTTGAGGATCCTCTAGCAATAAAAGTTTGCCTGTCATCTCCTGCTGCCACTGATTTGATCAACTTCAGATTCAAAATAGCCACTGTACAATGTAATAGAGGGGGTTTTGGTTAACACTGCCAACTTTGCTTTACTCCGAACATTTATCACATTTTCATTTATTCATCTGGCAGACAGCTTCCAAGTGGGGGAGATTCCAATCCAAGCACAGCGCAGTTAAGGATCTTGCTCAGGGGCCCAACAGTGGCTTTTTTCTCAGAACAGGGATTTGAACTAAACTTTCTGTCAATGGGTTCACAACTTGAACTGCTGAGCTAGCATGAAAGAAGATACAAGTATGTAAGGGTGTAACTCAATGCCAATATCTGTACCTGTATCTGTATCAGTACTCCGATTTAAACCCAAAATGGGTGTATAGTGGTAGCTTGTTGTTTGTTATTAATGAAATACAAACCCTACCACTATGCTCCTGGAAGCACAAAAAAAAAATAAACCCAACCCACAAAAGCCCAGAAGAAGAAATGCCAGCATTGACAGCATGATGTGAGAATTCTCACTCTGACAATTCCTCAACCTCGGCTACATCACTCCAGTGCCAAACTAGTCTTATCTAGAGATGTGAGCCGGACTGTATTTCCTAAGCAATGTAGTTGGTCCTATTTCCCCAATATATACAAACTAGAAGCCTAATTGAAACCACTGCCACCCTGACCAGGCAATTACTAAGGATGCTGTAAATGCATCATGCAGCACTGTGCACTCATGTAAAACATTTGTGGGCACTGTTTGTCTCGCAAGCTTCGTATCTGATCACTCCTGCTCTCATGACATTTTGTGGAGTCCTGCGGATCCTAGTCTCAACGCACACCTCAAGACTCAATGCTCAGGATCACGCACACCTCAGGTTTCAACCAGATGTAGGATTAACCTTTCTGGCAAGCTTTTTCTGTCAAGAATTGGAATCCTCTTATTAGCATCTGCATTTGTTTCTGTTTATTATCAACATTCTGTTTATTATTAACATTATCTGTTCAATCTCTAGGATCTCCTCAGTCACAAAGTCATATTATTATCAGCTTTGATTAATAGGAACAGGTTTTTATCATTATTTTTACTTTATAGTCCATTTTTAACACTGAATACGATTTGCAGTGGTGCAATGCATTATCACCTGTAATTTGGGACATGATAGTCGTGCTGTGTTCATGTCATTTTCTCTTATTATATAATACGTCCAGTGTTTATCTGGACTGGTCCTAAAATGTAGAGAGCTGCGTGTCTTTATGCTTGACATAAAAGATAAACTGAGCGGTTCGGACAGAGACCACTCCTGCTTCCGAGACAGCCTTCACTTCTTATTAGCCCATGTCCTCAGGACCTTGACATCCGTCTTGCAAAGCGGTCTTGCCTAGACCCTGCTAGACCATCAAGACAAAACATCTGGCAAATATATTGCTTCCTCTTGAAAATTAGTTCAGGGTTTTATTTTTCTAAAATGTTTTCACATGGAATTGTGAAACATTATGGAACTGGTTCATAGTTTTCAATCATAATAATTTATTATCTAATAATATTCATGTTTATAAGGGTTCTTGGATAATGAAATATTAAATCAGTCTAATAGCACTTGACCATCAACGCATTTTTATGATAAAAGAAAGAAAAGGCCAATAAAAGAGCATAATGGTAGAAGGAGAATATATAGGGAATAAAAATGTACTGGAAATTCAGTAGGGAATATTATGTGAACCAGACAGCATACCAGGCTGAGAAAAAAGGGACTCTCTTAAATTACACAAATAAACCATATCTACTACCATCCATTCAACAATAATCATACATCTAGGACCATATTATTTGCATTGTAATAGGACAATAGTTGCCTCATTGCTGACTAACTAAATGACTAAAGAGGTCACACTGAACCTCAAGTAAACCTAAAACACGAAAGCCATGAACATTTTTAAGAACACAATTTGCATCCTTAGACCCAGACACTGAAGGCACCTCTGGTTGATAAGAGACACATTTCGGTCAACCGAGGCGTCTTAAATGTGTTGACAGTACAAAATGGATGTTTTTCTTAAAATACAAATTCAACAGTAATCATAAACTTTAGAGTCAAGGAGAGATTCTAACACTTTTATCAGTGTTGAAATGTTGGCTCAGTGGGTGAGCATGAGTGCATGAGTCTCACACAGTTATTTTGTCTGTGTTATTACACGTTACAGACCAGTGGTTGTCTTTAATGGGTTGTGAGCAGGGACAGAGTGGGTCACAGGTGTGGTGTGCTTCTCCATCAAACTTTTTTATTACTTTTAGATTACAGATCTTTCAGCAGTGGACTTTCATTTTTAAAGGCATCTGCCATTTCCGTCTAACAGCTTGTGTCTAGGCGCTGTATTAAATTAAGCAGAAAAACACTAATTTGCCACAGTGCAACAATGGGGATCCAGAGGCAGAAAGGGGATCCATGTGCAGACGTTTAATTTCAGTTTCAATTTCAAAATATAAACAGAACCCAAGAATCAAGGTGGAAAACAGGGAAAATGGTTAAAAACAGCAACAAACAAACAAACCCATCAAGATGTATAGCAGAAAATCAGAGGGCAATCCAAAAGACAAAAAAACAAACAAAATAAAACAGGCTCAGATCAAAATGGAGGCAATACAGAAATAAACAACTTAGGCTGCGTCTACATACTGCACGGCCGTTGATGCAGTACGTACTAATCAGTATAAGTGGTATGCATGAATACAATCGGGGAGTACTATGCGGCGCAGATTCTGGCAGCACTTCTGTGCCAGTCCTGTGATAACGTGGTATCCACAGTGTCCAGTGGTTCCATACTGCAGAGTCGAGGCAGAAGCAGTAGGTCATCTGGGTATTTCTCGCCTACTGTTTTGTGAATACTGAGAATTCAAACGTTCTTCTCCTGTGCCATATCAATCTATGTGTAGTAGGGTAGTAGAGAAATTTGGACGCAGCCTTAGATAATACGCAGTAGAATTTATTGGCAAGGCTTCTGAATAACTGTAAGATTATATTATATTATATTATATTATATTATATTATATTATATTATATTATATTATATTTTATTATATTTGTGTTTATATTTGAAATGCAGGGTGCGGAAATGTCCTGAGTCTTACTTGCATTGTTTTTTTTGCAAATTTTTTTTTTCATAACTCATTCATCTTCAGTGACTGCTTTGTCATGGTCATGGTCATGGTCACAGTAGATCCAGAGGCTATCCTGGAAATATTAGAAAGAAAGGTGGGAATACACACAAGATGGGGTGCCAGTCCATCATGGAGCACCGTACAAACACACCCACACCTAGGGGAAATTTAGCAATTTTTGGTAGCTGGGTGGAAGGGTCCAGAAGAAGTTCCCAGTTCCCAGAAGAAACCTACACAGAAACCTTCTAGTTCCCGGAAGAAACCTACACAGACACGAAGAGAACATGCAAAACTCTACAGTAGGGCTGCAACTAACGATTCTTTTCATAATCGAGTATTCGGATTATTATTATTATTTTCTCTCGATTAATCGGATTGGGGGTGGGGCAAACTTTCAGTACCATTTTCCCGTTTATTTCAAATAAAATCCATAAACTGTGGAACTATGTTACAAATATAAACACTCTTAAAAACTTAGAAAATTATAAAACTTTACATGAACACAACTGTTTGTCCAATTATAATAAACAACAGAATTTACACTGCAAGCGTGCAAATACAGCATACAATGACAATAAACTGGAATTAAACTAAATCTTTTAAGCAACTCGCACCAGTTTCCCCTGTGTCTTGCACACAGTGGAGCATGTTGGATATAAACATGTTTGTGCTCGTGCATCACTGTCGTGCTTCTGTGCTACACAAGCTCTGCTTTATAAAGTTTACAGGTTACAGTCTTCTTCACGGTGTTTAATATAAAATGCTCCCCTGCCTTACGCCTTCGCCTGATGTTGGCTGAGTTCATGTTGGGTATTAAAGTTAGCGTTGATATAAACAGTAAACAAGAAATTTATTTTTGTTGACTCTGGGTATCCTGCTAAAGCTAGCGGTGTTGCATTACATGCGTTTGACGTCATGCTCCATCGACTGGGAAATGGCTTATACTTCCGGTTAGTAAAAAAAAAACGTGCTAGTGTTTCATTTGAGATGATATTACCTTTCTAAAATTCACACACTAGATGGTAGAGTACATAGTGCATAGTGTAAGTGTATAGTATGTCATTTGGGACACAACTTTAGTATTTACTCTCAGGTGCGTGTTTTCAGAACAGAACTAAAGTAGTGAGTAAACGCACCCCGTGCCGTGCGCAGACCAACTAATTGATAATGGGATTCTTTGACAACGATTTTCATAATCGATTATTAACGATTTTACCGATTAGCTGTTGTAGCACTAATATACATTTTTTAAATCCTGCATTCTAACAGGACCCTGTGGTTGCTCTGGTGGCCTAAGCTATTGTTTAATCCACTAACAGATAGAAATGCTCCCTGCTCTCTCAGTTCCCACTAAAAGAACAAATATGCAATGAATAAAGTATAGTTAGATTTTTGAGTTCTCAGAGGAAACGAAACACGCAGAAGTGGTTCAGTTTGGTGGTCAGGAATCTGTATATTCATCCAGTGAGAAGGGGATAAAATATGAGGTGTGCTGAGAGGTTATGTAGACATCAGGGTACCCAGTGCTGCCATGAGCTACAGTAGAGGCACACAGCAGTACACAAGTGATTAATACTGACTGGCTAAATATAACCTGGAGGTGTTGCTACAATGTCAAAGATTAAACCAAAAAAGCACCATGTTAGAAGGATTGCCTTGTGTTTTTCCTCCTTCCTGTCCCTGCTCAGCTCCCAGCTTCAGCTGTGTGCAATCATGAGGCTTTATAAGGATGGATTTGCTCCTGCCTAAAGTAACTGTTCCTTTGTGCATAAAAATATTTGTTTGAATCTCAACATATCTTAAAAGAAGAGTTTGGCCAAAAAGGAAATTTAAACAATGTTCCCTTTACCCCAAATGTGGTCTGTCAGCCAAGAGATCTGCCAAGTTTGGCAGCTCAAGGTCTTCCTTTTTTCCTTTTACACTGGAGCCACAAAGCTAATTATGCTAACAAGTAAGGCACTAGTTTAGCATCATTCAAAAGACATTTAACTGTGAAATGCACAAGTGGATTCAAACAAATCACCTTTGAGATGGATGCCTGCATCAACTTGCTTTTCTTGCTAGCATAATGTGTCTTGTAGCTTCAGTGTTAAAAAAGCAAACATGTCTTGATTGATTGATTCTGAGGTAAAAAGTTATGTACATTTCATTTTTGGCCAGACTGCTAGTTCCTTTAACTCTTAGAAGTATCAGCTCTCTCTCTCTCTCTCTCTCTCTCTCTCTCTCTCTCTCTCTCTCTCTCTCTCTCTCTCTCTATATATATATATATATATATATATATATATATATATATATATATATGTATATATATATATATATATATGATCATGTTATAAGTTCTCTCTCTTTTTTTTTCTTACTCATTGCTCATAGGCACAGGGATTGAAATTTCAGATTTGAAACTTTCAGTATATCAAGAGGAAACTTGTAAGAAAAGAGATTCATGTCTGAATTTCATGAAAGGCACAAAGATTTTGAACATGGTTATACCTGCCCAGGGTGGCCAGTGCCAGCCAGCATGTAGCATGGCCACCCCTGGAGTAAAGCAGGAACGAGCAAGTTTAGCTTGCTATTCCTGGGCTCCATTGACCACAAAGAACAAACACATGAGTAAAAACTGCAAGCTTAACAATATTCATTATTTGGAGGTATAATATTGAATTTCTTCAGTTTATTACTAGCTACCATTAGCTATTGATATTGAATTCTTAACATTAGCATATATTATAATAAGTAGCCTAATGATATGTTAGCTGTGACTTTTGAGTAGCTTACTAGATGACAAATGTGGCTTAGATGTGTGCTTTTTATGTCCCATGGGGATCCTACTTAGGTCATACACAGATGGGGTAGCCACATGATGTCATTTTCTATGGATGTGGATTAGTATTTTGCTAAAGCCTAAATTGCCACACCATTGTAAAAGGTCTTTGAAACAACTGAAACAAGGAAATTCAGGAGGAGAGGTGAGGGTTTTTTTTTTTTTTTTTTTTTAAATGTCTGTAATATAATTATCTACTGTCAAATAAACAATACATCTCAAACTTACTTCCATAATTGTTTAAAGTGATTTATAGTATAGTGTATATATATGTATGAATTTATAAATATATATGAATGCCTTTTTTATTGTTTTTGCCTGCTTCTACACAGCTGTCAGATTTATAGCTGAAGTTAATAGCTGAAGGATATGATGGATTTACCCCATGTATTTGAGGTAGAGTTTTTTGGTGCTAAACAAAGGTAAAATTTAATGTATAAGAAACCAACTAAACTAACGATTAGGCAATGGTTCTTTAAAGTTTACTCAGGATGCTGATCCAGAGAAGCTTTCAGTATGCCAGTTTCTGGCTTGCGAGTATAATGTTATAATTGGTCTTTGAGTTTAGCTGCATTGTGTTTATGGACTATAAAGTTGTTTGTAATGTCTCAGGTATTAGTGCGGCAGCATGCCAAGGTCAAAGGGCTGATTGTCCTCATCCATGCAATTGGACGTCAGCCTGGACCTTAATATCCTTATTGAGTGCTGTAATCTGCTGTTGTAGCCAATGCACTCAGGTCTATGTTCATCAGCTCTTTCCTGAATTTGTGTTCACTTAATAATAGCCATCGACCCTGCTAAGGCAAACCCGCACCCACACTGTCTACTCTAATGTAGGGCAGGCTCTCTCTCTCTAAATGCCTGCATCATTTAACTGCTCATTTAGTTAGTAGCCCTCATGTTAATCTCTCTTTTTTTTCCTTTTCAAAAAGGCCCTGTATCACCAAGAGATTCAATATTATTAAATGCCTGTCCTGGATATCAAATAGTCCTGAGAGTTATTTAAGGATATTATTTGGATGTAGATGTTGAAGGATGTTCATCTATATGATATCTAGTCACCCAATTCTATTACTTGAGTGACATTTGAATTATTCAATTGAAATTACTATTCTTCCCCGATGCTTAAGCTTTATAGTGCGACAAGAACTCTGTCTCATCTGTCCATTGGTGTCGAGTTCTACCTGTTCTTCTTTTCTATTTTTGAGGAGTAGAAAAGAAAGAACTTGAATGAATGGATTAGTTTTTATCATGTCTTTGTGATTTTTTTTTTCTACAAAACAGCGATACTCTTTAACTTGATCTCATTTGCAGCATTATTTATATAAATTATTTTATAACTGTACTCTGTGTTGAGTGTCAGAAAATTGGTTGAGTCATAGCTATATTTTTTGCCAATAATTGTAATAATATGGCACCATTTCAAGACCTTGGTGAAAGAACTATTTAGGGAAACTGTTACAAAACTGCTTTAAAATGTAATGTATAATAGTTAATACTACAATACATTTGGCAGTGATTGTCATGATGTTGCACTTTCCAAGCTGTGTCTAGGATTTGGAACAGCATATTTTCAGTTTAGGCATTGAGCTGGTTTTGCCTTGCAGACCTGGCAACCCTGATGTGGATCATTATGTTGCTGGAAGTTGTGGAACTTTCTGCATCCTGTGATCTGTCTTAACACCATTCATCAAATCCCTGACTTATATAATTGTTGGGAAATGATAGTGTTGGCTTTATTTCTTTGTGTATGTTCATGAAAAAATAAGATGAGAATCTTTTTTGACAGATGACCTCCACTCTTCAAAAGCTCCAAGTCACAAAAAAAAGAAATGCTGAATTGAAATAAAAAGGCTTTCGTTCAGTTTGTCAGCCCTTAAGGCAGAGAAATGATGCATAGTATACTGACTTAATATTTCCAACTCTAAAAGGATTTTTAATTAAAAAAGAAAGAAAGAAAGAACGAAAGAGCAATCTAATGTAATGGTTACATAAGACTTTTCTGCAATACAATACAGCCTTGTTTGTAGTTGCATGTTGGGTTGGCACTATGTTGCAATCCTTTTCTTATCCAACATTGGCTTTAAGACAAACACAAATACAATCACATACTGTACGTAAACCACAGAGTCAACGCTTTACTGCAGCTTACTTTCAGTGTCTTCCTGCAACCAGACCGCTTAAACCTTACTATTTTTAGACACACTTTCTCAGATGAATGGGATTCTCAGGGATATCCATGTCCTGCATATGAAGATTATAATGGCTATTCGAGGGATAAAATGATGTTAGTATTGCCAGTAATTGAGCATATTATCACATATCTGTAGAAGGATATAATTAATGACTTTGAACGTTCGACCATGAAACTTATGAAGCGCCACATAAACTGAGACTAATAATAAATGGATCTTAAAAAAGAAACCTGTGAAAACCTGTGAAAGTAAGCATTTTTTGGACATGTTAGAATGTCGGAATGTAGCAAATCTTCTTTTCATCTTTATCTTATTTCTCAGGCACCAGTGGTCAGACTGTTCACACGGACAGTGACCGGTCAGGCTATGTGGGCACTCAGGTGGAGCTGCGTTGTAATTTTGCCAACAGTAAACCACCAGTGAAGATCTCCCAGGTCACCTGGCAGAAATCTGTCAATGGAACCAAGCAGAATGTGGCCATCGCCAATCCAGCTCTGGGTGTGTCTGTGCTACCAGTATTTAAAGACCGGGTGAAGTTCAAGAACCCAGCGGTTCGCCAAAGAACACCCTCACTGGAAGACACGACTATCGTCTTCAATAACCTGAAACTGTCCGATGAGGCGACGTACATCTGCGAATACACCACCTTTCCTGCGGGCAACAGGGAGAGCATGGTCAATCTCACAGTTTATGGTATGTTAAAGTACATTCTATGAGAAACTATGAGAAAGATACCACAAATTAAATCACTAAAATTACATTTGGCATCTGGGTACAGTTGAATCAGTCATGGAGGGAAGAGATCTTTTTCTTGATCATTGCCATTATATATTTTGTATTATTTTGGGTGGGTAAGATGGACCTAAGTATTATAATGAATACTTATTATTTCTTTATGCCAACCACTAACCAGGGTAAAGTCAGATTTAATCAGAGTTAATGGAAGACCCGTGTGCTAAACACATTGGCATTTTCTTGGTAAAGATCCAATGGTTTAGTTCAGCCAAGGATACATGTTTGAGCTGGTGAACTGAGTTCAAGATGTGGTGTTCAAATTTGGAACAACATACAGTTTCTTGGCTCCATTTGCCTTATTGGGGAGTACAGAGCCAAGATTCCAGTGGAAACAGTTTTTTTTCCTGGAAACTTTGCAGCAATCATGTGTTGAAAAAAAGTAATCAATTTGCTGTGTGTAATTCTTCAATTCAATCAAATTTTTATTTATATAGCATTTCCAACAATATACAGTGTCACAAAGTAGATTTATAGAAATCCAAACGTAGACTTGGATCTCTAATGAGCAAGCCAGAAGTGACAAAGGGAAGGAAAAACTCTGAGTTGACATGAGATGAATGACATGAAGAAATCTTGAGAGGACGCAGGCTCAAAAAGAAAGTGGGGTTATAATTCATTACAGTATACAGATGTCGAAGCGTAAAGTCAAACAGCACTAAGTGTGTTGAAAGGATGTTCAGTATGAGCAGATTTTGAATTAGAGTCCTGGAATGAGTACAGGACAGTCTTTAAGTTTACAGCAACAGTTCTCAGGTACAAAACCTACAGTATCCAGGTGAAATTGACAAACGCTGTATAATTTCTATCCCGCAGCTCGACCGATGGTCCAGATGAGTCTGTCGACACCCACCATAGTGGCAGGATCAAAAGATATGAAAATGACCGTAGCAACATGTGTCTCAGCCAACGGGAAGCCCCCTGCTGTGATCACATGGGACACTGAGTTAGACGGTGAAGCAAACACTGAGGAGATCAGGAACCCTGATGGGACTATAACAGTGCGCAGTGACTACATCCTGACACCCAGTCGAGAAGCACATGAGCAGCGACTTACCTGCATCTCCACCTACAATAACGATCAGCAAACCGAAAACGTTGTTCTCAAAGTACAGTGTAAGCAGACATTCTGCATTTCCCTGAGGAACAAAAAGACCATGTACCTCCACAAACGCATGTTTCTCAAGGTTTATATCTTTAACATATATATTTTTTAAATAGATAAATGCTCTGATAATGTGTCTGTTTTGTCTCTTTTGTGCACAGATGAGCCGGAGGTGAGCATTGAGGGCTTTGACGGAAACTGGTATATGAATCGAGAAAATGTTCAGCTAACTTGCCTGGCCGATGCTAATCCAGCCGTTTCTTCATTTCAGTGGCGATAGTAAGTACACCACATTGCTTGACAGATCCCTGGAAACAGTACAACAATATGGGTATATATGCAGTTGAGTGCAAAAGTTTGCATGCCCTTGGGACAAAATAAATGTGTTGGGTTTCACAGATGTTGCTTTGTAACAAAATGGTAATAAAATGGTTGAGTTGCATATGTTAAGATACCAATAGTTAAAAAAAAATCAGTAATGTGTTTTCAGAAATCTGCATCTTTTTTTTTTTGTATCCTTAGATCCATTTTTGGACCCTCTCCCCAGTTGTAATTCTTCCTGACATCTCAGGTCTAATTCTGCCAAACCGCTTGGCTATTGATTTTTTCTTACAATATTTCTTCTGCTTTCTTTAGTTCAGGTCTGCAGACCAAGAAGATCATGTTGAAATGTATTTCATTTTGATTTTCCCACTATTTTTCTATAAAAATTTCCTTCCTTGTTCCCTTCTGTTGTTGGGCAGTGATAGCTCAGTGCTTAAGGTGTTGGTCTACTCCTCCGAAGGTTGTAAGGCCAAGCTGCCATTGTTGGGCCCTTGAGCAAGGCCCTTAACCTTAATTGCTCAGATGTATGAGTGAGATAAATGTAAGTCACTCTGGATAAGGAGTCTACAAAATGCCATAAACGTAAATGATTTGTTACCCAGAAATCATGGGGGGTGCAAACTTTTGCACTATGGAACGGTATATTCCACACTGGTTTCTTGAGCATTAAATTCAGCCTCAGCTTAATAAAATGTGTTTTTAAAAGTGGAATTGTGTGAAAAAGTGAGTTGCGTGACAACAGTGTGACGAGTGAAAAAATGCTGTAATATGCAAATACAGACTATGAAATACCAAACGGTATGAAATATGTACAATCTCCAGTGTGTTCACAAATTTTGTTGAACTGAAATGTAGGGGGCGGGGCGGTGGAGGTGTTGTTTGATTTAAGTGACTTAAAAGATTTTCAAAGTTGATTTTATATGACAGTGCCCTGTGATGCATTGCCACCCTGTCCAGGGTGTCCCCCGCCTTGTGCCCCGAGTCCCCTGGGATGTGCTCCAGGTTCCCTGCGACCCTGTGTAGGATAAGCGATACAGAAAATGGATGGGTGGATGGATTTTATATGACAGTGCTGTTAAACTCTCAACTCTCGATTAATGTCCTATAACAGCAGCTCTGACTGTATTTCTGGCTTGTTCTAATACGTTATCATTTCTATAACAACAATTCATTCACAAGAACGTATGATAAACGGATTACAAACATGTTGTTATGTAAGAAAAACATATAGCCTGACTGTTGATACGAAGAAACTTTCTATAAAGTGACGTTCATGTAACAGTCATGGAAGCAGTCTCCAGCTTTAGCCCTTTTTAATGTTCAGTCAATTTGCTGCCACAGAGGACTTAGAGTTTTCTGGACAAAGGGACTTTTTGTGGCTTCTTGATAACATGACAAGTCACATTTTTGACTTATTAACTTGAAGATATGGGTACATGGTGGCTTAGTGGTTAGCACATTTGCCTCGCACCCTTGGGGATGGGGGTTTGAATCCCATCTCCGGCCTATGAGCGCAGAGATTACCTGATTGACATTTCCAAATTGTCCATAGTGTGTGAACATGTGTGTGATTGTGCCCTGTGATGGGTTGGCGTCCAGAGTGTCCCCTGACCTCTGTCCTGCGTTCCCTGGGATAGGCTCCAGGTCCCCGACAGTCCTGTGTAGAATAAGGGGTATGGATAATGGATGGATGGAACTTCAAGACTACATTTGCTATAACGCAATTGATAGCAGAAACTAATTTCTCTTGGAGACAATATTGGGTTCTACTACATGAAATGTATCTATAAGTGGTTAAAAAAGGATGATGTGTTTTTCATTACTAAATAAAAAAAATAATTATTGGCTATGGTATAAGACAAATTAAACACGGATTGTGCTCTGATAGGAAAAATGATCCACTACGGGGTGGTAATATTAAGGCATCATGTCGCATCACACCACCCTGTTGTTGATGTTTCCTATAACACCACACCCCATTATTCCTTACATAATCAGCAGTTGTGTTATTTTAAGTCTTTATGAGTATTTTTTTGGATTATCCATCTGTCAGCCCGTCCGTCCGTCCGAGATTCTCGTTAGCAATATCTCAAGAAGCAGTGGTTGCACGTTTGTAGGATTTATATGGAATTATCTCTGTAACCACTAGATGAACTGCTTTGATTTTGGAATTGATCCAAACAGGGTTAAAGTCACAGCAAGGTCATATGTCTGAAATAGTTTTTCTTCTTTAGCTTCCTTTCTGTTTGTCATACAGAGGTATTACGTACATGTTTATGTTCAGGAACTAAACATCCATTTATTTATTTTTTTTTTTTGGATAGCTACAATTTTTGAATCGTGTCTGTCCATGCATCTATCGGAGATTCTCTTTAGTGTGATATCTCAAGAACGAGTGGTTGAATGTTTATATGGAATTATCATTGTAACCTGATTTGATTTTGGAATTGATCCAAACAGGGTCAAGGTCACGGCAAGGTCAAATGTGTGATAACTTTTCTTCAATAGCTTCCTTCCATATTTTAAGTGTATTTTAATGGTATTTCTAGCATTGCATTGGAAACAAGGGCTAGAGGACTGGAGGAAACATCTCTGTCGAATTTTATATGGGTGTTTATAACACTGTTTTCATCCCGTTTTACCTTTTTTTTGTCCTCGTAGTCTGAATGGCTCCATGCCAAATACAGCCGAGCAACGTGAGGAGACACTAATCTTTAAGGGTCCTGTGACCTATGAGATGGCGGGGACGTACATGTGCGATGCCACCAACAGTATCGGTACAGGTTCGGCATCAGTCGAGGTGATTATAACAGGTAAGGGCTGGAATTTAAAGCTCAGAATGTAAAAGTGCTCATCATGCATGTTTTGTGTGAGAATGCTATTGCCAGTGTATTCGACTGCCTCTGAAACATCACCATTATATAAGCCTTTCTTAGTCGTGATGATTTTTTGGAATAGAATCTCATCCTTTTCTGGTTCATCTCAATGTTCTTCGAGCTGCATGTTTTGTGTGTGTTTGATGCTTGATGTGATCTATGTATAAAGCTCATAGAAATCTTGTAACAACACTGAAATACTGCATGATGTCTGATTTATGGCTGTACTTGCTTGCTCGTGGTAATGGATTGTCATGTTCTGTCAAAATTGGTCTATTATAAAGATGCATTGATGCTTGCTTCTGTGTGTCTGCTGCATGCTTGGATCTCTTCTCCTGAGTGACAGTGCTCAAGTTATTAAAGCACCCCTTCTGAAAAAAAACAATAGAAACCCTCATAGAATTTGTAATGGTTTTAATGGGAATTGTATTGGTTTTATGGGAAACTGTAATGGTCCCTGTGGGTCTTTACTGATAATTTGTTGGCTTCTATTGACACTGTGTTATGTCTAGTGGATACCATTAAGGACCAATAATGGTAATGGGTTTAAAGGGTTTTTTCAGACGGGATTGTCATCCACTTTCCCTCATTTACCTCCCTTTTCATCATTCTATTCAAAGCTGCTGCATGTAGGATTTTAATTTGTTGTTTAAAATGAAAGAAAAAAAAACGAGTCACGGGAGAAAAAAATAGTGGAAATTTTCATACACATGCCCAATGTTATCAAGCTAGACGGCTATCATTAGTTACAGTCTTTAGCTAAACGACAGGGTGGAGAACACAAATCAAATCAAATGACAAAGCATCAGATAATAGCAGTACACACCTCGGAAGTGACTAAGTTATTTGTTTCTTTACTCTGTCTTTGAGCTAGCTAGGTAGTTACTTCACCAGCCAGTTTGCGATCATCTGCTTTTGATACACACGAATCACAACATGGCCCTGCACAAACAGACCAGAAATCAGACTGGAGCAAGTTTCTTCTTTAAAAAGAGCTTTTGTTTTAACTAACTAGCTAACATTAGCTGGATTAATATTATCTTACATGGGCCTCAGAGCTACATCCAGAAGTGTGATAAAGGACAGCAGGAAAAGTGCACTATGAGAGCCCAACAACTATTGGTTTCAGCAAGCTAGCTAACATTAGAAACATATCTTGCTATGCTAGTTTCTTGCTGTCTTCTGATTCCAAAGAATGAGCACAATTAAACAGCAAAGTCATGGATCAAGTCAGAAATACACAAACAGAGCACGGGGAAATAAAAAACAAAAACAGTCAACAGAGGGAATTAGCCAGCTAATTGTGGCATGTTAACCAAAACACAAGCTCTTGATGAAGACATTTCTCTTTAATGACAGTGGACAATTAAATTGCGACCCAAACTGCATAAATGGTATGTCAGCACAACAATGGAGTCATTATTAAAAAGCTATTTAAAGTATTTGGTTTGGGACACAGCCTTTAATTTGTATTGACTTGTAATTGCTTCAATCTATGCTATTAGAAATCTCCCATCTAAAAAAACCTGTTTAAGATTTAAAATACCAAAACATACATCCAGCAGCTTTAACTATGTGAAGTCAGGCTATTAGAGGAATTAGAGAAAGCCTTTATACCCTCTTCCCTTCCATCTCTCCTTACCCAGAGTCCCCTAGCTCTACACATGCCGAGCAACAGCGAGCAGGCGCTGCTATTGGTGGAGCGGTTGTGTGTGGTACAGTGCTGCTGGCAGCCATTGTTTTGTTGGTGGTCTTCTTTCATCGGCAAAGGCGCAAGTTTAAAGGAGATTACAGCACCAAAAAACAGGTCCTGGCCAACGGCTTTGGCAAAGCTAGTGACCTATCATCGTGCCCCTCTCTGCCTCAGAGCCTGACCTATCCCGAAGACCTGAACTATCCTGAGGATGAGAAGAAACCCGAACTTTATGGAGGCCCCAGTTTCTTAGGTGAAAGTGTTCAGGAGTTCCATAATCATCCTCCCAACAGGATGGAGAGCTACAGTCCAGTGGAGGACAACAGGTTGAGATATAATGAACAGAGCTACAGGGAAGGCTATGGGTCTGAAGTGGAAGTCTCGGTGGATATGGTTCCTCAAAAGGATGGTTCTGTCATCTCTAAAGAGGAGTGGTATGTGTGAAAAGAAAGGGAAAATGAGGGGGAAAAAAATCTTTGTATATAAAGTCATCTACGTGCCATTGTTAGAATTCTGTCCCGACTTACATGCTAGAAAATAGAGCTTAAAATCCAAATAAATATGGGTCAGCTTTAAATTAATCGCTGGTGTTGGAATGCAGTCCAGAATAATGAGCATTTTACAAGCATTCACTGGTCCTGTTTCTGATTTGTAATACATTTGTCAGGTAAATTATACCACAGTGCTTGTAAACTCTCGTTCCTGACTGGCCTGAAGGTGTTTAATGTTCTGTAACAGCAGCTCTGACAGTACCGTAATTCCAGCTACGAGGAAAATCATTATGTGTTAGTTCTACTATGTTATTGTTTCTATAGTAAAAACTAAGTCACAGGGGCTTTTACATCAAACACGCCACATAATCTAAGTCTAATAAAAAAAAAATTTAAGTGTTAATTAACAAAGTAAAACATTTATTAATATGGCAAAGCTTTCGATAAGCAGATGTCTATTTAACATTTTTGGAAGGAGGCTCCTGTGTCGCTTTGCAACAGTCTGTAATTTTTAAGCTGCCTTTTGTCATTAGCAAGCTGCTTTGTTATTATTAACTTTAAGAGAAAGTGAAGAAGCGACGGTTTATAGCTGCTATAACATAAGTGATAACAGGAACTAGCTTGTTTTCCATATGTTCAATATGCACACCATTAAATGTAACTATAAACAGATCAAAAGTATAATTGCTGCGGTATAAGGATAAAACACTACAGGATGTGCTGTTATAGAAAAAAAAAGGAATCAATTTCAGGCTGGTAACAGCAACTGTTGTGATTTGTTCCTTACTTTGACCCGTTTTTTGGGATGATGTCATAATTCATTGTCAGCACTTAATAGAGAAGATAATGGCAGATAAAAGAGCAGATTTGTTAGATTATATATATATATATATATATATATATATATATATATATATATATATATATAAATGAACAGCATGTTGTGGTGGGGATCTTTCACACCCTGCACAGCAGATATTCTCACACCTGACCTTGGCTTTATCAGGCCATGGTCACAGAGTGAGACAGTTGGAATGTGTAAAGTCAGTGAAGTCTAAACATCTAGTGATGGCAAAAAAAGAGGTCACAGCATCTCACGCACATACCGAACGGGTTCAGACATTTCAGAAACATTCAGACATTTTGCAGGCACTTTATTTACTGTGAAAATTTTGCACTGTCGCTGTTAGTGTTGTACTTTATTGATACGTTGCTATCATACTAGATATTGTAGATTAAGAGAATAAATGAGAATAAGAGACTAAAGTGTAAAATTTCACGTCAAAAAGTGTCAACAGACACTAAAATCAAGGACAAAAGAAAAAGCAGTTTATTAAAATCGAACCAAACATGGAGCAAGTATGCATGCACAAACACAAAACATTTTGTGACTGATTGATTTCTATTCAGTCCGTCCAGGAATTTGCGATTAACACAAAATCAAGCAAACTCTGCGATATTCAGAAGAGCTTGCAATTTTTCAAAATGACTACAGATTTTCTGCAGATTTGAGCCAAGACGTGTCATGTGATGTCATCACAACATGCATTCAGTCAAAGCCCTCTTCAATTCACCTGCGTTGAACATGAGTACAGCATAAAGATCTCATTTTTGGCCATGTTTTCAGGCCATGCACAACAGATTTGTTCAAATGCAATTTCGCCAATTCAAGCAGTTTTCTGCAAAAACGCACAAAAAACTCTGCAAATTACATCGGAAATTTATTTTAAAATAATTTTTTAAAAAATACTGCAAAATCCTGTATGGACTGCATGATAAACTGTGATAAGGCAAAACACATGGATTGGTACTTGGCATTTCCATTGTTACTTTCCTAACAAGCAGGGCTTCACGATGGTTCGCCAAACGGTTGATATTTTTGTCAGATATTATGAAGTGAGATGATCAGATGCTAAAAGCACAAAATAAAAATGAAACAGATTACAATGTGTGATTTTTGCTTAGATAAATACTGCAATAACTTTCGCCATACAGTTCTTTCATGTGTGATTGACAGTAACATAAGTCAAATAGGTTGTGTCAAACATACAAAATGAACACCAGGAAATAAATATATTTCTAATCACAAGTTCGCATCTATTGGAAATGAATTTCAAGTCAGTAAATATGAGAGCCAGTAGCACAAGTACAAAATCTGCTGCTTTTCAATGCTTTTATGAGTCTAATATGATTGACTGCACCAGAAGCCTTTGGTAAACAGTGAAGATTTAGGTGCAGTGTTTTATAGCATCTGTGGGACAGAGCTTAGTTACAAATGCACTTTTATTTCCCAGAGTGTTAGAGTGAGTGCTTAGAGTGAGACTTATGGCATCGTGTTTGAAATCCAGGCCCAGATGGTGTTTTGATGTGTGGCTGAATTATGCCTAAAGCCAATCTCAGTTGGATTTTTAAAATATGATTACTGCTTTAAAGGTGCGGCTTGTAATGTTTAAAAGTGTTTCTTGGTAATAAATATATACTTATAATGTTAGAAAACCTATGACCAATAACCTATGGTTTTTGTTTACTTTTTTCTGGCCTGGAAACTAGCTCCGCCCCCCACCAAGAACAGCGCTGCTCCTTTACTCTGCTCCTTTTCCTTAAGGAGGCTTTCGCATCAGCAGCATTTAGTGCATTTGAATCAAAGCCGAGTGTGTTTATCTGCTTGGTCTAGTTTATTTAGGCTGTGTGAGAACACTGCAATCCACAATTGCTGCAGCATTTAGGACTGCAGAAAAACAAGTGCAAAGGGAAGCAAGGGATTTTTAATAAGGGAGCAAGGAACAACAGATGTGTATCCAGGGATTAATTTTATGGTGTATAAGGAAATAAAAATCAAACAAGATCACTGTTTCATCTGTATAGTTCAAATGGATAAGTGATAGGATGGATGCCAGACTGTAGTAGAAGCAATTGTGGCATTCAGAATTTGTCATTTAATAATTTCATTAATAAATCTACGATCAACCAATCTTGCTTTATTAAATAATAGACATATGTAAATGAGTGAAAATGATCAAAAGAAAACATGCTAGTAATAGGGGCAAATGACATCTACACTTCTTTTTTGTCCTCCTGCAGTAAACCTTCAGCAGCTGTCACCTTGATTTTCCTGTGCTCAGAGTATAGCTAGCTGGCTAGTTTTCATACAGAAACAGGAAAAATGCTCTATCCCGGTTAAAAATGGAGGAATCATACTGGCGAATTTATTGGTACATCATTACAGTGCAATTACTGGGCAAAACAATCATATTTGACATGACTGATATTTAACATTGGGGCACGGTGGCTTAGTGCGTTTGCCTCGCACCCCAAGGGTTGGGGGCTCAAATCTCGCCTCCGCCCTGTATGCGCATGTTCTCCATGTTTGCATGTTCTCCGTGTGCTTCGGGGGCTTCCTCCAGGTACTCTGGTTTCCTCCTCCAGAGTGGTGCGTGAGTGTGTGTGCGATTGTGCCCTGCAGTGGGTTGGTATCCTGTTCAGACTGTCACTCACCTTGTGCCCTGTGTTCCCTGGAATAGGCTGTAGGCGCCCCTGCAACTTGTGTAGGATAAGCAATACAGATAATGGATGGATGGATGGATGGATGGATGGATGGATTTGACATGTAATCAGCACAGTGTTATGTTTTAGGTTCACTGTTAATGCATGCTCTTAACATTCTGCTTTTTATAGCTTTAAACAATTTGTAATATTTATTATGCTAATTGTAATCAGTCCTGTGTTAGCAGCTACCTGGTGCTGCAAAACATATTTTACTCTGTTGATTAATCTCAGTCTTACAACACTGACTGGTTTAAATCTCACATTCTAATCAAAACTGGCTGAAAGTAGCAGATGATCAACAAATAACGTTCCAAGTACATCTCACTGCAGAACAAAAAGTCCACGGCATGGACCAGCTAGCTAATCCAGATAATCCTATCTTCAGGCTGGATAAATGTGTTAAATGTAAGTGTGTTGTTTTACGTTGTACACTGTTGACTGGGTTAGGGTTAGGCTTATAAGAGAAGTTGGATCAGATCCAACTTTACCCTTGGACTTTTGGTTGAAGCACTATCTTCCCAATTAGCTGACAAGGTTGTTTTCATAGTCATTGAAACGGAAATTAAGCACATTGTGCAGAAGTACGTGTGTTATCTCAGGAAGCTGTGACCATATAAAGAAAGTAAATGGCTAACAGTGACAGTTGCACATGCCGAGAGCGCAGAATCAGTTCGGCTGTAACAGCAATGCCGATCCCAACTAAATGATCACCAGAGTAAAACCAAGCTCAACTCAAACTATGGATGACAAATCAATTCTGGAATGCAGGTTATAACTTAAATTTGTGGTAATTCAACTCTAATTTAGCAAACCATGTCCAGTAAATGTATTTAGAACACTAGTGTCCGATCTGCAAATGGTGGTGAAAACTGATAAAAAGGCTGCAAGCTGGTTAAATATCTGTATTATGGACTTCAGAGTCCATAATAGTTGTACAAATTAGGTTAATATTTTAGAGCTGCATGAAATCATGTTTTATATGTATATATATATAGTACACCCCTCACATGTTTGTAAATATTTGATTATATCTTTTCATGTGACAACACTGAAGAAATGACCCTTTGCTACAATGTAAAGTAGTGAGTGTACAGCTTGTATAACAGTGTAAATTTGCTGTCCCCTCAAAATAACTCAACACACAGCCATTAATGTCTAAACCGCTGGCAACAAAAGTGAGTAAACCCCTAAGTGAAAATGTACAAATTGGGCCCAATTAGCCATTTTCCCTCCCCGGCGTCATGTGACTTGTTAGTGTTACAAGGTCTCAGGTGTGAATGGGGAGCAGGTGTGTTAAATTTGGTGTCATCGCTTAATCAAATATTTACAAAAATGTGAGGGGTGTACTCACTTTTGTGAGATACTGTATTACAACTAAACACTGTGCATGCATTATAAACTTCACCAAAGACTATTGCAAAAGTTAACATGTTCTACCAAATGCCAGAAAAGCTCCTAAATTCATTTATGGTTTGATGTGTAAGATGTAATTTATTGAGTTAAAAGTACAGTAAAAAAAAAAAAAACATGCTTGTACATACAGTATTTGCTGAATAAACGTCTTGTAGTGTAACTGGTTCTGTGCAAAGGAATACAATAAAACATGTATAATGTGTATATGTTGTGCTCAAATACAGTTCTGTTCACCAAAGTGTTACCTAATCCTGAAATGTGATGACTAATATGTTTTTGCTTTTGCACATGGATTTAATTACTCTGTATAGTGTATTGTAAATATTTGAAATATGTTGAGTGTTGTGCAATAAGTCAGTATTCTCAAATTACTATGCTGTATATTTCCACTGGCATGTCATTTGTTAAACTAATGCTGTTGGTTGTAATCGTATTTTAAATAGTTTGAGTGGAGCTTGCAAATGTATTTGTTGGGATTTTTGGGCATAAGCACATGAATTGTTCTTTTGCAAATAAAATGTGGAAATCCATCTGTAAAAATTCCTGTAATCAGTTTCATGTGTGGGGAAAAGAAACACTTTTCCACTCAAATGGTCTTGTTTGTTGCACAAAAGCTTTTCTTTCTGTTTTGTTTTGTTTTTTTGCTGAGTAACTGGCCTTGTTGGCTAGTTGTCATTTAGTCCTGACACTGAATTCCTTTTTCCACTCGGCAGTAGTGATGTGTTAGAGACTTTTTGAGATAGATATACTCGCTGGAGGCTTTTAGTTTGTGGCTGGCTCATGTCTTTTTTTTTTCCTGGGCAGAAGCCAATCATTGTCTTTCTAAATCCAATATGAGGCAGGCTTTCATTGGTCAGGAACTAACGTCACATTGTCCTATGTACGCAGTGAAAGCTTACATGAAAACCATTCATGACAGACCCGATTTGCAGGGCTGAGCTGGCACAAAAAACACACATATTCAAACAGGAAATGCGTTAATGTTTTGTGCTGTTCACTTAAAACCCAGTAGAAAATAAATATAATTTCAATAAAGCTTTACAATGACATTTCTTCAACTTTTCTTGTTTACTGGATTAGTTAACATTTCAACACAGCACTATCGAAATTCTCAGTTCCGATTAGTCTAAAGATGGCAAGAAGGCAAATCATAGGTGCGCCACATGATCGAAGACTAATAATAAATATTGTGATTTAACAATGAATTAATTGGTTGTTGATATGGTGATATTTTCGGTAAGCAGATGTTAATTTAACATCTGTAGAAGGAGTCTCCAGTGTCAGCGTGTTGCAACATTCAGTAGGTTTTCCACCACAGGAAAGTCTTCACTACAGAGGAGTTTGCACTTTATGGTTAAAAGCTGCTTTCTTTTTTTTTTTTTTTTTTGTCTTATTAACCAAGAAAGAAAAAGAAAAAAATAGAAGCTAGAGAGGGATTGATTGTTTATAGCTGCTATAACGTGAGTGATAACAATAATGAACTTGCCTTGAAGATGTTCTACAACTATAAATGAATTGAAAGTGTGATGAGTCATTTATTATTATTATTATTATTTTTTTTTATTAATACTTGGGAAATTGCTGTGTTCTTAGAGGAGTAAAATACTTTGGGACAGTCTGTTAGAGGAAAAAACAAAAAACTTCAGGGTGGTAACAGTAACACCACCATGTCATTGATTATTTTCCTATAACAACATGCCCCATGATGCTTTATTCCTACATACCGACATCGCTGAGATTTGAATTTAGTTTGTTCATGTTAACTAATGTGTTAAATAATTAAGTGATCCTTAACATAGAGTGTTACTGATGTTTCAGAGGCATCTTATTCATCAACAATGGAGAATAATTCATGTTATGATGCCATTCATTTGTACTTTTTTTTGTGCTGATTTCTGAGTAAGAAATGATTTTTTGAGATAATTAAACAATATCACATGAGCAAGAGTGAAGTAATACTGAATATCGGTGCGGTTGTGATTTGCTGTTGGTTCTGTAATCACAGTCATGTGGATATAATATTGCTTTTTATACAACAGTTCAATATAAACAAGAAATGAATATGGAGTAAGTGACATTTCGGACACAATCTGGCCAAATGTTGTTTATTTTTGCTCCACAAGCGGAAATAGGTACACTCACTTTATAGCTAGCTGGCAGGCTAGCTCACATTGATTTATACAGTCGTGTTAAAGGTGCTTCCAGTAAAATTGGAAGCACCTTTAATTCTACCGTAGTAACCGTTTCAAACTAAGGAGTGGAAATTTATGTGGCGAACACAGACGAGCACAGTGATACACACGGCGAAATATCCTAGTGTGGTTATACTAAATATAAGCACTCTTAGAACGCCGCTAGACCAGTCAAATTAGTGGACCAGAAATGACTGTTGTATAATATCTCTCTAATTTCAATTTCACAGAGGCTGCTAAAACTGAACAAAGGTTCGTTTTTAGGGTAGGACAATCACCAAGCGTCTGTGTTTCCCACAGAAACCCCCCAGCCACTGAGCGCAGCCGAGAGGGTGATGGGTGTCCTCGGATGGGTGATTGCTCTCGGCATCATTCTCAGTATAGCAGTCATCGTATTCATGGCCAACAGACAGCAGCGGAAGAAGCAAAGTGAAACCGACAGTGACTCGTGGGTACCATGCAACTAGCATACTGAATACTATGCTAGAACTATTCGTGTGTGCTTATCTGACTAATTTTTTAGAGAAAAAAAAAATGTAATGCACTACAGTGTGTGTTTTTGAGTAGTCTAATATCCAATCAACCCTTGATACCAAGCATGGCCTAGTAGTATTTCTCTGGTATTCATTCCTACAATGAAGTACATTATTTGTCTCTTTTATATCTATGAATATTATATCTATTAATGTTAACAGTCCTGAATTTCCAGCTTGTCTGTCCAAATTGTTTTACTGGTTAGTGATCATCTGTGTACTTGGTCAGCCATCATGCCCAAGTGACTTGAATAACAAATACTTACTGGTAAACCACGTTTTGCTGGTTTACTGAACTGACATGATCTTTCTGGTTGCTTGGAGCATGTGCAGGTTTACTCTGGAATTTTTTGAGAGAGAGGTTTTAAATCTGCCATATCACTACAGTGTCATTAAGAATAGTCTTGCGGCAGTTTTATTTTTTGAAACCTGCACTTTACCGATTCCTCTGTTCCCTAAAGATCTTTGTCCTCAACAGGGCTGGCTCTTCTCCTGCCCGTAAAAAGCCTTCTTCTTTTAAAAAGAAACCAGCTGATGACTTCCAGGTAAGACAGCACTCAGTCCTTGTGGTTTATTTGCCATCTTGAAAAAGATGCATTAATGCATTATACCTTGCTTGTTAAGCTGAAAAGTAGGCATGTGTGCTCCAGGGTTTAGTGTCTGTGAATATAGAGCACCTCCTACTGGTGAACAGACAATGACAAATGAACTGTTGATGTTTTCCTTGTAACTAAAAGAACAGATGGATCATTTTGTCTTCTTGTAACTGCTACTCATAAACCAGAATCCGGTGACTTAATTTCATACAAGCACTAAAGCAGGAGTGCTATAATTACTGCAAGATATCTCTCTGTAATACAGTGCACCCTTTCCACAGAACCAGAGCCAGATATACGACAAGCTTCCAAACTCAGCTGATTGTGTCAATTATCATCTGGCGTGCAATAAGGACGGCTATCCAGAACAGCACTCTCCACCCATCCAGCCACCACTCACTTTTCTGCCCCAGCACTCATGCACTCAGAGCAACACGTTCACGTACCCTACACCACACGGGCCTAACACTTCATACACCTTCCCTAAAGAACAGTATGTATGAGTATACACATGCAAACCTCACACTCTTTATCTCCTTCCTTGTACCACTGCTATGTTAGGAATAAATGCAGCCTGATGGAAAGAAGAGTTACTGTTACCATCCAAAAGTTGATTATTTTCCTATAAGTGCATGTCCTGAACTGTTTTATTCCTCTTACACCATAGCAAGTTGCCAATAATAATGTCATATGCGTTGTCTGTTTATAGTCTCATTTAGTCAGGGGTGAAAAGTGTACAATACAAATTGACTTGAGTAAAAGTACTGCTAGTGCAGTAATGATTCATTAAAAGAACGTAGTGATCTGAAAAGAAAATCTTTTCACTGAAAGGAAAATTACTTAAGTAAGAGTAAATGAGTCATGGTGAAAAACTACTTAAGTAATTACCTAACAAACTACTTTTTTTTTTTAATCTCAATTGACACAACTAATCTGAAAATGTTCCATGTGTGAGGAATGATTAAAAAAACAACAACAAAAATTACATGAAGTGAACACCACCTTGATTATCAACATTATAATAATAAAGGTAACATTACCTGGCTAGCTAACTAGGCCAAATACTGCTGTGGATCCAGTAGCTTGATAGAGTTTGTTAGCCAGCCAATGTTAATTCATACATGTTTGTAGCTACATAATTAGCTATCTATCAAAAATGTCCCTTGCACATTATCCTAAGCATTGACCATACGTATATTTAACATGACAGGCAATCGCTACAAAACCTCATCTTAAATTTAATACAAATATTTTAGTCTATAAAATATCAAAAGATCAGGCAAGCTGGTCTAGTTCTGTCATCTAGCTAATGGTTTATCTGTACATGTTCTCACAGGTTGGATGTTGAGCTGTGAAATGCCGATATCTCCATACGTTTTGGCATGCATAATTTGCAGGTCATAATCATGCTGTTTCTTCTGAAGCATTAAAAACTGGGACAGACACTGTCTCAGACATTGCTGCTGCTGCTGATGATGCATTTGGCACCTGAAGTGTAGACTTTTGTCAGGAGACTGCCTTATTTTTTTTTTCTTTGGGGGGGACGCGGGAGGGGTTGGGTCTTGTCTTAAAATTCAGTTATTTAAAATTTGCACATAAAGACTTTTAATTGGCTTACAGTCATCTGGGGTTCCTCTAACAGTGATCAAGCTGTAGTGTAGTGAATTTGAATATTTGATTTTTGAAAAACTCATGTAAAATGATTTAATTGTACTCAGAAATCTACCATTACAGTAAAACATGTCATGTAGTTTGTTATTTTTCACCCCTGTATTTAATGTTGCAAAACAAGTTAGTTCTTCTAAATGATCACTTACATTAAAACAGCTATAAATAGTTGTTCCCACACCGGAATGTCTTTTCTCTCACTTGAGGTTAATAAGACAAAGACTGCAGCTTGTTATGTTCCTGAGAAGCTGCAAACTGCAGTGCCCTCAGTTCTGGAGACTATCCCACGTCAGAAAACGTAAAGTTACAGCTTTACCTGTGATTGTTACAAAGCTCTCACACTGGAGACTCCTTCCATAAGTGTTAAATAAATATTTCCTTAAACTTTACCATATCAACCATTAACTGTTTATGAGGAGTGTCATATGAGTCCCTGTGTATATTATTAATATTATAGAAATAATATTGTATTAAAACAAGCACATTAACATAAACCTGTCATTTGCCTTGCTGTTATAGAAAATTAATCAACACCTTCTAACCAGTCAGATATGAGAATTCAACAGCACTGTGGTATAAACGTGTCGTGCTTATTCATTTGTCATATTTTGTACATATTCCTAATGTGCATGTTTGGTATAATTTTACTCTGTGAGATATGAAGAATAGCTCATTTTTCATGACATCTAAGTTCCTTATCTGTGTCAAGTTTCATTTTTTATGTTGGTATCTTTTAGAAATAAAGCCCACAACATTTCAAGTCTCTGCATATACCATTAAAGAAGATCATCTACTCCATGCATTAAATTAATCATTTGTTTGTTTTGTTTATGTAACAACTTTGAATCTCTGGAATGCTGAATTACGCAGTTCAATCTCTAAAGCATAACTTTACACATTTCTTTGCTAAAATGTTCACAGCAAAATTTTTAGGGGCATAAAAGCTGATATAGAATCACACATCTCTCTCAGTTTATTAAAGGTATCATTTGTGAAGAAATGTACACATTCTTCTAGTTGAGACATGTTTTGTGTCTGACATTCTTTAATTTTTTTCTTGCATTTTTTAATTATGTTGCTAACAAGTGCTGGAAGTCTATCTCATTCAAAATCTTTTCCATAACTTTACAAAATAATTATAGACTTGATTCATATTACATTGTTAAGTTACAGAATCCCATTTTTAAATAAAACATTTCTGTTAAATAACAAGAATAGTCTGTAGGTTAAATATATAAAGTTTATACTCCCAGCTTTCTGATACAATTCCATCCATTCCATTCAGGTTATCCAAATGCAGCCCCCCTAATATTACACTGTTCACCTATGGTGACGTTTTGCTCATGTTTATAGATTACAATAATTCACACTTTGTCCAAAACCAAATCCGTGTGCTATCACTGAAGAATTGGATGTGGTTTGAGGCAGATATTTACAGAAACGTTTTTGGGTGAGATGAACGTCCATTACTTGTTATTATGTATAGCTATTATGTAAAAGTTTTGCCTTTTATTACATACAGTCCCCTCTGGAAGTATTGGAATGGCAAGGCCAATGCTATTGCTTTTGCTATACACTGAAGACATGAAGACAATTTCTTGTTGCCCAGGTGTGACCTGTTAGATTGACTGTTTAAACAATTAATAACCCTGAATGCCTACTCTTGGTTTGAGCCCTGGGTTTCACCTGTAAAGACAACATTTCTTGAATAAACAAACATGAAGACCAGAGAGCTGTCTATGGGAGAAAAGAAAGGCATTTTGAAGCTGAGAAAAGAGAGAACATCAATCACAGTCAATTATTACGCATAGCCAATACAAGAATTTAGAATGTCCTGAAAAAGAAAAAAAACCACTAAGATACTTACAACCAGACATGGAACCAGTCGACCAAGGAAAACAACAGCAGTTGATGACTGAAACATTGTGAGAGCTGTGAAAACCCAAAACCAGCAGTCAGTGACATCACCAACTACCTCAACAGGGCTGGGGTGAAGGTATCACAATCTTACTGTTCAAAGAAGACTTCAAGGGCAGAAATATAGAGGCCATACCACAAAATGCATACCACTTATCAGCAGAAAGAATCTGAAGGCCATATTGAAATTTACAAAGAAATACAGAGATGAGCCACAAAAGTTCTGCTCATGATCCAAAACATAATAAATCATCAGTCAAGCACGGTGGAGGTAGTGTCATGGCTTGGGCTTGCATGACTGCTTCGGGAATGGGCTCATTAATTGTTATTGATGATGTAACTGATAATGGTAGCAGCAGAATGAATTCAGAAATCTATAGAAATCCTAATTTATGCCAATTTACAGAGAGATGTATCCAATCTATCTTTGAGGAATTTCCTCATGCAGCAAGACAATGATCAAAACACAACAAAGGAAAAAAGCAGAAAAAAGTGTACAGTTTTAGACTGGCTAAGTCAATCTCCAGACCCTAACCTAACTGATCATGAATTTCACCTCCTGAAGAGGAGACTGAAGGGAGAACCCCCCCCCCCCCCCCCCCAACAACTGAAATAAGCTTTAGTACAAGCCTGGAAAAACATCACAAAAGAAGAACGTAACAGTTTGGTGTCAATGAACTTTTCTTTAAAAATTGTTTACCACATCTACAGTGCTGTGAAAAAAAGTATTTGGGTGTTGGGATGCTTTGCTGCTTCAAGACCTGGCCAATTTTCAATAACTGAGGGAAACATGAAAAAGTCCTAAAGGAGAATGCCCGGTCTTCAGTCCATATGTTGAAACTCAAGCGCAAATGGATTATGCAGGAAGACAATGATCCAAAACATAGGAGTAAGTCCTAGTCCTTGAAGTAAGTAAAAGACTGATCTCCAGTTATCAGAAGCATTTGTTTGCAGTTATTGCTGCTAAAGGTGGTACAACCAGACCCTAAAATCATTAAATCCACCAATGCACTTAATGTTATCCCACTTAAGTCTCATGGGGTACTTATGGCAAATCAACGTGAAGGGGTTCAGATGACAAAAAAAGATGTGGAAATCCCTGTCTTAATAAATTGTACTTTGATCACCACACAAAAGAGTACTTCAGGGATTAAAGGTACAGAGAACCAAATGGCAATTTTCAGATTCAGATGTTTTTGACCTAAAAATTTAAATCATCTTCAGACTTGTATCATACGAGAGCAGATGTTGATTTAAAATCTTTACAACCTTATAATTCTGTGTATTAGTCTATAATGTCTGTTGTTCCAGCACTATAGACAGTGTGCTGAATATATACTTTCATTATGTGTTTGTGTCCATTATAAATGTGTTTTTTGGGTGTGTTTTTTAAAATAAATGAATAGATATTGTTTAGTGTTGTCTTTTTCAATTGATTTGTATATTACCAGTGGTCAAACTGTAAAATGCAAGGGTTGGGGTGGGATTGGACAGAAAGACAAAACATCTACCCACACAGGAGGTTACACAGCTGCACTACTAATATTAACACAATCTTCAAATTTATAAACTCAGAATCACATCGAATATTATTCACTAGCTTCCAATTTCCCATTTCTGATGGTTGAAACGAGGACAGACTTTGATATGAAGCATGCATATGAAAGTATGAATCTGTGGAATGCAATTAAAATATCAAAAATGGTGTTGTTACTTATAGTATCAGCATTAATAGTTAATATGTAAAATAAATGTATTAAACAAAATTTATTTAAACAAAATCAAGCAAACTCCACAAAATTCTGAGGAGCTTGCAAATTTTCAATTACTGCAGATTTTCTCCAGATTTGGGCAAAGATGCTTCATGTCATAACAAGCATTCAGTCAAAGTCCTCTTCGATTCACGTGTGTCGAACATGAGTACAGCTAAAAGGTCTCATTTACCAACAAAGATACAGTAACTGTGAAAGACAGTGCAAATCTTTTGTTTAATTGCAATTTCACCAATTCAAGTAGATTTCATCAAAAATAAATAAATAAATAAATAAATAAAATTAATAAAAAAAGCACAAAGTTGCATCACAAATTTTGGAAAAAGCTGCAGCAAAATTAAACACTTTTGGCAAGATTCACAAAAGCTCAGTGAAATCCTGACCAAACTGCTATGTTATTACTTTGTTTACGTATTAATATCTTTCATATATTACATTTTTTAAACAGTGTGAGTCCCTGTTATATAGGTTGGTACATAACACAGAACTGATTTATGTGTATACAGGTGCATCAAAAAAAAATTTATATCGTTTATTTAATTCAAAAAGTGGCTTTTTCATATATTCTAGCTTCTAGAATATATTCTAGTACTCATAAAGTGAAATATTTCAAGCCTTTTTTTTTTTTTAATCTTGATTACGGCTTACAGATCATGGAAATCAAAAATCCAGTATCTCAAAATATTAGAATAAAGAATTTATAATACAGAAATGACGACCTTTTGAAAAGTATGTTCATTTATGCACTCAATACATGGTCAAGGCTCCTTTTGCATGTTTTACTGCATCATGAAGGCAATCAGCCTGTGGCACTACTGAGGTGTTATGGAAGCCCAGGTTACTTTGATAGTGGCTTTCAGCTTGTCTGTATTGTGGGGTCTGGTGTCTCTCATTTTCCTCTTGACAAGGTTCAGGTCAGGCGAGTTGGCTGGCCAAGCAAGCACAGTAATACCATGCTCAGCAAACCAGTTACTAGTAGTTTTGGCACGGTGGGCAGGGCAGGTGGAAAAGGAAATCAACATTTCTATAAAGCATGTCAGCAGATGGAAGCATAAATTACTCTAAAATCTCCTGGTAGACGCTGCATTGACGCTCTACTTGAGATGACACCAGCAAGTGACATGGCACCCCAAATCATCACTGACTGTGGAAACTTCACACAGGACTTGGATTATGTGCCTCCCTCTGTATACGGTAACTACATAATATAAAAGACACAGAGCACAAACACTAATGTACAGACAGAGCCCAGACAAGAATAAATGAATTGGAGAAACAGAGAAGCAGAGAAGATCACAATGATCATAGATCACAATGATCCCTGCAGTGTGCAGTTCTGTTTTTTAATTATGTATAAGTGTATAAAAGTGAGAGCGCTGGTGTAATTATCCAAGTTACACAGAAGCAAGATATGAGAAACTTATTAAAGAGCTATATTGCTGTTTCTTGAAATACGACCTACTATTAGAACTCAGCATAAGATTGACCTCAAACTGAGAGACGGATAATGAGCATAAAACAAGCAGAGAGTTATAACTAATTCTAGTCTTCATTTGTTGTGTAATATTAATTATGTAGAAACACTTTTTTCATAATCACTCAGAGCTCGACCTGCCTGATGCGAAGGAATGGAAAAACACAAAGGCGATGTGCTCAATAATGAATGAGAGACAGGTATCGTCTTGTCATCTAAAACCCAGTCTCTCTTCTATACTCCACTGCATTCCTGCAGGTGGAGGCTGGGATCAGTGAATAATTCAAGCCAAATCAGTTTACAGAGATTCGATCAGCTCACACTCACCTTCCTACTGCCTGCTAGGACAGGGTAATATTTATTTGCAGGATATATATTTTTTTTAATCAGTTTTTACCCATTTTTTTTTTGCCATTGTGGATACAGATTGGTCACCAGAGCATCATGGCACCATGATAAACAGACTGTTAGTGGTGCCTGATTTCTCCATAACTGCATTCCTGCTTCCTCTCCTTCTGCATGGTAAGAGGTCATATATACAGATCGGAAAATATACACCCTTCTTCTGTGGCATCACTTGAAAAAAACCTTTTGTAGCACCTTTATAGCACCTTTAGCATATTAGAAATAAAGGATACTATAACTTTGAACCTTTCACTTTTTTTTTTTTGCTTAAACCTTTCTGTTGTTGTTGTTGCCATGATTTTCCAATACAATGATCCTTCCACATAATTGTAACATATACTGTACAATAAAGAATTTTTTTGTTGTTGCTCTCTGTGGCACCGTTAAAGATAGTTAAAAATTCATAACTAAAAAGTACTTTAAGAAACCAAAAATGTTGATTCAATGAAACACTAATGAAATATTGTAGTACTTTTATTTTTAAGAATACATGTTGAAATCTCCTATTACATTTATACATTGTACAATGCATTTTATTATTATTATTATTACTATTATTGTTGTTGTTGTTAATAATAATAATAATAATAATATGTTATCCATGGTGTAATGTCATAACCTCATACACTCACATTGAGTTATATCCAGAGTTGCCAGTTGACCATGTTTTAAAGCTAGGAAACACAATTAGATTACAATGTAAACAATAACATACTTGTGGGCATGCTGTTACAGGGAAATAATAATAATTAAAAAAAACACAAGTGAAGTTACTCACCAAAGTTGATTATTTTCCTATGACAGCACATCCGGGTGTGTTTTACTCCTCTTATACCACAACAATTTGCCAATGACTATATTTCTATTTATTAAAGAAAAACACATCATACTTTTTATTTCTTTATAGAGTGTTATAGGTATTACTATAGAAACAGTAACGTATATGAACAAGTGCATTTATATAAATCTGTGATTTGCCTTGCAGACAGAACTATTGTTATAGTCAACACATTCTGGCCAATCAGAATAGAGAATTCACTGGTGCTGTGGTATAATACATTATAGTAACATTTTGTTGCTTTTCTACAGATACAATATCCATCACTTTCAGCAACTCAAAATTCATCACAGGCTAATCTCAGTGTATCTCTGCAAATTGATACCAACATGAAACAAATGTTAGGCAGAAATCCAGGTTCATAAGTGTTCATAATTTTGTCCTGTTTGTGTTTGAGGGAAGCAATAACTTGCTTTTAATGAAGACCCACTATCTAATATCTACAGGCTTGGAGATAACAGACCCTGGCCATGTGGCGTACAGAGAAAACAGAATCAGTGGAGTGGTGGAACATGAAGTAACACTGGAATGTGGCCACACCCTCCCTGATGTCTACATCTGGAGCTTCACTAAACCAGGCACTGAGACAATTCGAGCCGTGGTGTATAACTTTGGCAAGGGTCCAAAGCTGCAACAGCTGGCTCAGGACTTGGGTGACCTGAACATCATCAATAACAATGCCTCTCTGTTTACAAGGAAACTTCTTCTAGCTGCAGAGGGCTTGTACACCTGCCAAGCATTGTATGACAGTATAGAGGGAGCAAGGCTTTACTACTACTATATCTTTCTGCGGGTTTTAGGTTAGTGACAACTGATTTATTTCTCAGCCGTACAAGTCATTCCAAGAATATCAGTGGTGCAAATGTCCCCAGTATGTATGTCATTGTTTGTGATTTAGAGCTATGATATCACAAAACTTGTTAACGATACAGACTCTCAAGACTCACAAGTAAAACTTTGCATGTGAAAAGAATGACTAAATTGATAATGTTAATATAAACACTTTTATTATACATCTAACCTGGGCCCAGTTTTCCAAAAGCATCATGAAGTTCAGTTCATGTTTGAATGGTAGAGAGACTGTTTAATATAATGCTTGTTTGATTATATGACAATGCTTTTAAGAAACACAGCCTTGCACATATTTAAAATTATTTATATATATATATATATATATATATATATATATATATATATATATATATATATATATATATATATTTTTTTTTTTTTTTTAAAAGCAAAGTCACAATAAATAACGAGCTTGGCAGCATTAGCCGTAATGAAATGGGGGTGGCCAAGAATTAAAGCTTGCCTAGGGCTTCAAATGTATTATGGCACTGGAATGGATTATTTTGCTCTGTGTGTTCTACTTGAGTGCAACAGTCTCTCTCTTTGTATGCTGCTGGACCAGAAAGTAAGAGCGTAACTGGAATGTGATGTTTGTTGAACATCATGAACACTTATAGCCTTGGGGGATAGCTATGTTGTTCCATCTGCTCTATTTCACGTCTTCATTTGTCTCTCTTAGACCTGCTCGCTGTCCTAACAAAAACCCAAGCTTTTAGGTGCTCTGTCCGATATGTTCTCTAGCCATTTTTTAAAAACCTGAGTGCTGTAGTACTCTAACAACCCCTTGTGTAACTTATACCTTAAGTCCCACCATCAAGCAAAAGTGGTTATTTTTTTTTTACACGTTCTTGTACATCCAAACGGAACAGGAATCCAGTGAATTTATGCTTTTAGTAAAGGCTTTCACCTTCTGATGGTCACCCAACAGTCAGCCAAACAACTAAACAACTTCCCAAGGAAGGACAAGAATAACAAGAAGTCATTAATGCTGTGATGTACCTTACAGTTCCTGTGTCGAATCCCCACATTCGGTTGAGTGATCCCTTAGCAGTTGAAGGCTCATCATTTTGGATGCGCTGTGATCTGGAGAACGGCACAGAGCCCATTCACTACATATGGGAACAGGAGAATCGCAGTGGACAGGTCAGCATACTGGCTGAGCGCAACAGCAGTCTGATCACCATTACCTCAGTTAACCGCAACCACACAGGATGGTTCAGGTGCATGGCCAGGAACGAGGTCAATCAGCAGCGGAGTGACCAGATCTGGCTAGACGTCTTATGTAAGTGGGGGCATTTTCACATATTTAATAATCTTGCTTTCTACATCAACTTATAGGCTGATTGGCAGGTTTGAGTACTTCAGAAACTGCGGATTTCCTGGGAATTTCACATGGGCACAGGCTCACCAAAACTGGACAGTTTAAGACTGGAAAAAGACCAGGTCTTCAGTTTGGGTGAATCTGTGCCCATAATAGCCTCATATTCCTATTCTTGGCTGACAGGAGTGGATCCCAATGTGGTCTCCTGCTGTTGTAGCCCTTTATTTGGGTTAGTATATCCTTCCTGGCAGCTTGAACCAATCTGGCCATATTCCTCTGACCTGTCTTATCAACAAGGTGTTTCCACCTACAGAACTGCTGCTCACTCAGTGTTTTTTGTGTAAAAACCTGCATGTTACAATTACTTGAATATTTATTTCATTTAAATCTATATTTGTGTACACTTGATTTCCTGGTATGTATATGTTCGATTCATCTTTTATTTTATCCTGTGCACTCTAATCTTTTTTTTTTTCATTATCATTTAATTTTTACTACTTGATTAATTGTACAGCATTTACAGCTACCACATGTATGAAAAGTGCCGTATACAGTAAATCTATTTTATTAGGGGGCCAAGCACCAAAGGTGCATAGGCACCTTATTGTTATTCTACCTTTTCTTCTACTTGTTGTTCTTCTTTTTCTTATTATGGAACCCCATAGAACCATCTGGTAAAAAGTTGTGAAATTTGGCAAACTGATTGGCTAGGATCTACTGAACATTCTGACTAAATTTGGGCCAAGTGCTGCCAATGCTCTAGCGCCACCATTGGGTCAAATTTGTGCCTAATTTGTTATTATTTGGGCCTTTAATTATTATTATTATTATTATATTGGGCTTCCCTTTCACCTCGCTCCTCTGAGCCATTCAATTGGAGAGCAGCATTTTCTGTGTTAAAATCAATAGTTCCAGATGGTTTTCATTTTCTATTCTTTACTCAGTCCTGAAGTATTTCTCTCAACCTTATCACATAATATGAAACCATTCTCTTTAGATGGTCCTGACATGCCACAGATCAGTGGCTCTGTCTACTCAGTAACAGAGGGGGGCTATTCAGCACTGGAAAAAGGAAACGTTTCCCTCATGTGTCAAGCCACTTCTAAACCTCTTAGCCAGTATGTCTGGTTCTACAACAGCTCAGAGATCTACTCTGGACCACAGCTTACCATCACCAACATCCTGCGAGTGCATGCAGGAAACTACACTTGTCTGGCCCAGAACACTTATATCAACAACCATGCACAGAAAACCATCACTCTTACCATCTTCTGTGAGTGATACTACACACCGCTTCTATGTACCTACTGGACTCATTTCGATTCTTTTTTTTTTTTTTTCTGCTGTCTATGTGGAGGAGCACTCGTTTTACATTCCATTACACTGCTCTAGCTAAAAGTTCATGTCACATCCTGTCAAAACATTCTTTCTTTCTTTCTTTCTTTCTTTTAAAGGACATAAACAGTGATTCAGCCTTGAAATGGAATACTTGGCAAAGGCTATAAAATTACAATTATTCAGTTACTCTGTCTACATATATCTCCAACTTTGTTAGATATTACAGAAAGATGGTCACGTTTAACCAAATTGTGGGGTGCCAGTGGTAAATGGTAAATGGTCTGCGCCTTTCTACCTTAGTGGTACTACAAAGCGCTTTACACTTACACTTACATTTACGTTTCTCATTCACCCGTTCACACACACACACTCAAACCAATGGCAGCACAGCTGCCATGCAAGGTGCTAGCCTGCCATCAGGAGCAACTTTTCAATGTCTTGCCCAAGGACACTTCAGCATGTGGGCCAGGGATCAAACCACTAACCCTACGATTGGACAACCTGCTCTACCACCTGAGCCACAGCCACCCCAATCATTTTGAAACCAGTGTTTTGTTTAAAAATAAAACACTATTTATGAAAATCTTTATGCTTAAAAAAAAACACATCCTGACAAATGTGTTATTAAACCTACAGTATATGTTTATTTTCGCTCATTTAAATGAAGGCAATAAATAGCATTTAAAACCTGCATAGCACATAGCAATAATCAATAACATAGCCATAAGCAATAACAGATAAGCCCTAAATTATTGGGCTTAAATTCAGGAGTATTCATTTGCATTATGAAATTGATACCAGATAGCCAGGATCCAACACCCAACCACTATGTGACTTAATGGGTTTCTTCCCACAGATCCACCAGATGGTGTTCCTTCATGTTCTATTTTCTCAACAAACAACTACACTGACCTGGCTCTCTTCTGTTCCTGGGAAGGGGGTATCCCTCCAGCAACCCTCAACTGGAGTCCATATGTGAATGGACAGAACTCACCAGGTATCGCTAACATCACTCGGATTCAGCCAGGGCCTGAGATGGCTAACAACTCTGTATTCACCTGCTATGGCTCACATGTTGCACTAAATAGCACACAAACCTGCAGCACCAGGACATGTAAGTATTTCTATATGATGACATATAGAAAAACAATGTAGAAGTACAAATTACTTAGGTGTGTTTGTACTCTTAAGATGTCTCTCATTGTCACGGATTTTCCCTCACGTTGAGTGCCAGAGTATTCAGTGCACATGAACTACCCGAAGCGTGATAGCATGTACTACCGGGTTGCCACTATGTTTACTTTTGACATGTGTGTTTTGTTTTGGTTTCTGTATCAATTGCCCTGTTTATGCCTATTTGCTCATCACCTGACCCTGTGCCTGTTTTTTTTATTATTATTACTTTTTTGCCTTTCGATTTTGGATTTGTCTGCCTGTATCTTTAATAAAAGTGAGGCCAGCAGGGGGTGCTCACCCTGTGGTCTGTGTGGGGACTAATGCCCCATTATAGTGATGGGGACACTATACTGAAAAACAACACCATCTTTCAGATGAGACGTTAAACGAGGTTCTGACTCTCTGTGGAGGTCTCCCCTGCAGAGCTCCAGCCAGAGGTCCATGTGGTGACCTCATCTCCTGAGCCCCAGTGTGAGACCGATGAAGTGGTCTATCCAGCCATGATCCTGATAGAGGTCAACCTCCCAGGTTCTGGGACTGTTAGAGGTTGACGGCACAACCTACCAAGTCCTGTTCACACAAGAGGCCAACGAGATGGCCTACAAAGTCACGTTCACAACTGAGGCTGACAAGGCTGCTTCCCAAGCCATGTTCCTGCCAGAGGCTGACAGCATGGCTTCCTATGCCATGTTCCTATCTGAGGTCGACGGCATGGCCTCCCATGCCATATTCCTGTCCAAGGCCGATGCCATGGCCTCCCATGCCATGTTCCCACCTAAGGCTGATGAGAGGGCCTACCAAGCCCTGTTCATGCCTGAGGCTGACAAGATGGCCCACCAAGCCATGTTCTATTCAGAGGCTGACGAGATGGCCCACCAAGCCATGTTCTGGTCAGAGGCCGACAAGACGGCCCACCAAGCTTTGTTCATGCCTGAGGCTGACAAATCAACCTCCCAAGCCAGGTTCCCACCTAATGGAGTATTCAAACATACAGCAATTCGCAGTGACAAAGCAACCGGAGACCATTAATTTTCAATGAAAGCTGGTGACTTCCATCAACATGAGCAACAGCGACCACTGGTGACTAGATGTGGGTCCAGCAACTTTGAAAGTTGAGAAAAGTTTAACTTTATCCAAATTTGGAGCGACTTGGTGCAGCGACTACCAATGGGAGTGAAGACAGTAGCATGCACATGATCCATAGCCGTCCGTGATCACTAGCAGAAGCAACGCCATTAGGGCAGTAGCCATTTAGCTTAGCTTAGCTTAGGATCTTAGCAGGTTTAAAGCAAAACTAAAAATAATAAGAGAAATAATAATAAAACATACTCACGTTTTGTTGCAATCAAGCAAAATCCCAGTGTAGCTCCTATCTTGGGTGAAGTGTCTGGCTTGTCGCTGTTTCTATGCCCAGGAACGAGCAGCACCAAGCCGGATATTTCACCCAGGAAGCACAGAGGCCACGACCAAAAAGCTGTGGTCTGGCTCCCGGTCACCATAAAACATATAGTGAATGACGCCCTGATGTTGATTCTCACTTACTGAGATTTTGCTCAATTGCAGTAAAAAGTGAGTGTGACCAAAAGCTAAGCTAAGCTAATTGGCGCTTGCGCTTTTGCCACAGATAGAAGACTGAAATGGCAAAGAACACACACTGCTTCTCTTTCATCTTATAGGATATGATGCATATATACACTGGTGAAATTTACATAAGGTTGCTCTCCCTCCAGACTGTTTCATTTTAGCAGCAAGAAAACTGGTTTGTTGTCAAAAGTGGAATGTTAGTTGCGCCAACCATGTTACTATGGCACCCAGTAGTAAGAACGCCTACCGGAAACTTCATAGTACAGTGACTGGCCACTTGTAGCGATAAAATCGCTGTATGTGTGAATTAAGAGCTATGGTGATCATGTCCCAGCCCAGCCATCTGACTCCAGCTTCACCGACTCACCGCCTGATTTTCACCTGTACGCCCCATATATGCTCCCTAGCTCCGCTGGGAAAAGCCTATTACTAAAACTATGTCTGCCTTGGGATTATGAGTTCAGTGTGGGCATTTTGCCCAGCGGGCCAGGACCACGGTTTTTGGGCCCTTTTGGGGTGGGGGGGCATTTTTTCAAAAATGTAAAACAAATTAGTAGTCTTAAATAAACAATTGCAACCTTCACCAGGCAGTTACTAAGGTGTATTTAATAAAATGCTTATTTGGATTGTGTATCAATTATGTTTTGTAAATAATAATATGGAAAATAATATGGATAACTAGCTATGTTATCTAGTTACTGTTCAATTATCAGTTCAATTAGAACTAAAATTTGCTCATCCAGTGTTTGAGTCTTACACCTTCTGGAACTGTCTTTTAGTTTGTTGGGATTTTTAAAAACTTGATATTCTATATCACATCAATCTTCATTCTCTGGTTCCTATAGGGCTGCCCTATGGAGATCCTCAGTGCTCTGCCAATTCCAGTGTTAATAATGAGTACCTGCTGCTGTCCTGCTCCTGGGAGGGTGGTGTCCCTCGGGCATTGGTGTGGTGGACTTCCAGTTCAGGAGACATGCAGGGTTTACCTGAGGAGAATTCCAACATCCTGGTCCTGCGATCAAGTGCCACATACAACGGCAAAATCTTTGCATGTCATGCCAAACATCCACTGATTAAAGCGAGCAAGAAATGTGTGGTAATACTCGGTACGGACCACTCAAAAGATGTTCAAAAACTGAAATATTGATCACTATCATAACTATTTCAATATTAGTACTATATGAAGAGATTCAACACCACTTCTTCCTTTCAGAGAAGCCAGTCTTGATGCCTCAGCAGAGCATGCTTTCTGTTTTTGAGGGCAATGATATCCAGCTCACTTGCATGCTGAATAAAACATACCCTCAAGTTACGAAGTTCATGTGGTACAACAACTTAAGGCAGACTGTAGGAGACAAACCAAAGAAGTATGTCATTCAGCAAGCTGGAACCTGGTCCAACCTGACTGTACGTGAGACAGACAGCAAGGTGGACAGTGGACAGTACTGGTGCTCTGCTAGCAATGCTCTTGGAGGAACAGAGATTTCCATTTTACTGCTGGTGATGAGTGAGTTGATGAAACTAGAATGAAAATTAATGTACAGTAAAACAAGTAACCTGAAATTTTATTCATGTTCACTTGGGATGATCATTAGTGCATTTCAATGCATTCCTGATTCAGGGTACCCAACACCTCCCAACGTGACCATCAGTAAGATCATATACAGTGGGCGTCAGAGGACAGATGTCAACATGGAGTGGTTGGTTCAGGAATATGGTGACATCACTGGGTTTTTCATTGAGTGTCAAATGCTCAATGTAACTGAGAAGCGTGACGTTGTCCCTGTCTGGCAGAAAGTCACAGAAAATCTACAACCCAGCACCCGCAGCTACCAGATCACTAATCTGGACCCCAGTACCATGTATGCATTCCGTGTAACACCTGTCAATCGCCGTACCTTTGGATATCCTTCCGAGATCAAGAGCCCAGGTGAGAACTGATATTTTAATGCGAAACTGGTTTTATGTCTAACAGCTGAAGTTTCAGTTAGCATATCTGTAGTCTTGCCATTTTACAGTGTCAACACCTGTGTCCAAACCCTACATCCTGCTGAATGACCCATCACCTGTGGAAGGAGCATCTGTGTGGATGCACTGTAGTTTGGATGTTGGAACTGATCCTATAAAGTACACATGGGAGCATGAGAGCCATAGTGGGCTGGTCACCATATTATCGGAGGGCAACAGCAGTTTGATTAACATCACCTCTGTGACCCGTAATCACACAGGCTGGTTCAGGTGCCTGGCAAGGAACGAGATTAATCAGCAGCGCAGTGACCGACTCTGGTTAGGTGTTATATGTGAGTGAGAGCTGCCTTGGTTTCAAAATCTCTAATGCTCTGGGGGTTTTTTGCAGATAATTTTACCCTTGGTCTGTTGGGTGCTTCTCTGACTAAACCCCTCCTTACTTCCCAGAAATAATTTAGAGGTTTCACAGCAACTGGGTTGACTACTTATGCAATCAATGAATGCAATTGTTTTAATTTTGCAAACTGTATCGATTCCACTTCAATATTATGGCCTATTTTGTGTATATAAATATAATATAATCCCATGAATCTATTTACATTTCAGGTTGTTACAATACAAATTGTGTAAAAACTCAATACTTTTGCAAACCACTGTAGATTATATGCTGGGTTTCTCTAATAGTTGGTCCAGATGTGCCACAGGTTGATGTAACACCCTACTCAGTAACAGATCGAGGATACTCAGCTCTGGAGAAAGAGACTGTTTCCCTTCTATGTGAAGCCTCCTCTAACCCTCCCAGTCAATACGTCTGGTTCTACAATAACTCCCAGGTCTACACCGGACCACAGCTCACCATCACCAATATCATGCGAATACACACAGGCTCCTACTCCTGTCTGGCCCAGAACACTTACCTAAACACTCGCTCCAAGAAAACCATCCCTCTCACCGTCTACTGTGAGTTCTCCAGTCTTCTACCTTCTACTGTCATGAGTCTGCTAAATTCATTTAGTTATCTTCATCTACTCTTTATAGACTTCTAGGTTTTGTATCATATCTTTGACTTGACTTTTCTTAACCTTCTCAACTAGTATCAGTATTAACTTTAAAACATAAATACTCTCTGTGGTGTGCCTAACGTGGCTATTTAGAGTTATGAGTCTAAATTGTTCCAGTAAAACAAGTATTTTCTAAAATCTCTCAATTCACTAAATATTTCAATTGAAAATGAATTTAGTAATTTGTCATCGGCTAGGAAGAAGCTTACCCAGGAAGAGTCATAAAAACACATACTTGCAGGACAAACAGACAACACATTTCTCTACTAACCATAAACACTAACAAAACAAAGGAACTAAAGAACAAATTAAAATGCAGTTGCAGGTTCTCGCAAGTATGCAAATGACTGAGCAATGATGCTACAATAAATAATATTAATACTATCTCTCTATTCCCTTATAATTACCTTATATTTGTTTATACCACAGCACTGTTTAATGCTTGATACTGATTGGCTGACAGACGTTCAGAGGTGTGCAATTATTTTTCAGTAAATGAAAAGCTGTTTATAGTAGTTCCAGTCAGATCTTGATCGCATTACATTTCCATATCACTTTGCCAAGTTAACTGAAATAACAGAAAAGTTACTTTCCACAGCCCACACATTTAACAACAAACAAAATGACAGACAATTTAGATTTTCCAGAAATAAGTAGACGTTTAATTAGTGGACACATAATGCGCACGGTCAGCATCAATCAGCATCACATGGTCAGCATCAATAATCAAATAGGCTGTGGCATTCAAGTGATGATTGATTGGTATTAACAGGCCCAAAGTGTTCCAAGAAAGCATTCCCCACACCATTACACCACCATGGATTCATGTGGTTAGTGCAAAATTCTGACCCTACCATCTGTGTGCCTTAGCAGAAATCGAGATTCATCAGACCACTTTTGTCTCATCATCAAAATCACAGAGATCACAATTTCCCCCCATCCGTGGGTCGATTTGAACATTACCTGAAGCTGCTGAGTCATATCTGCATGATTTTATTTTATTTTATTTTTTTTGCATTGTACTGCTGCCAAATGATTGGCTGATTAGATAATTGCATGAATGTGTAGGTGTACAAGTGTTCCTAATAAAGTGTTCTGTGACTGTATCTTTTAGCTTATCTTTCCCAATTTTCATGTTCATTTTCCAGAGATTATAAACAGGCCTTGTGTTTAAGTCCTAAGACATAATGTTTTGTTTCCTCAGATCCACCAGACGGCAGTCCATCTTGTTCTATTTTCCCAGTGAACAACTACACTGACCTGGCTCTGTCCTGTTCCTGGAAGGGAGGTTATCCTGCACCTACCCTAAACTGGACTCCATATGTAAATGGAGACATCAGAGACAGTGTTGCTAACATCACTCGGATTCAGCCAGGGCCTGAGACGGCTAACAACTCTGTATTCACCTGCTATGGCTCACATGTTGCTCTAAATGTTGCCCAAACCTGTATAACTAGAACTTGTGAGTATGGTATATAATATGCTTCTCATTGACCTGCCGGAACTCAGATACTACTACAAATATCTTGCATTTCCCAGGGCTGCCATATGGAGAACCCAAGTGTTCTGCATATGCGACTCGTAATAATGAGTACCTGATGCTGTCCTGCTCTTGGGAGGGTGGCTTCCCTCGGGCTCTGCTGTGGTGGGCTTCTAGTTCAGGAGATATGCAAGGGACATCTGAGGAGAACTCCAACATTCTGGTCCTGCGTTCCAGTGCCACCTACAGCGGCAAAGCATTTGTCTGCCATGCCAAACATCCACTGGTTAAAGAGAGCAAGCAGTGCGTGTTAAAGTTGGGTAAGGGCCATTTGTTAAAAAAATTGAGAGGGAACATGAGGGACAATATAATTATATATATATATATATATATATATATATATATATATATATATATATATATATATATATATATATTTATATATGGACATTTATTATGGAATTTTCCTTAGCCTTTATCACTTTGTGAACTGTTTTGCAATATGCATGCTTTCCAGAGGCACCAGTGTTGATGACTCAGCGCAGTGTGGTTTCAGTGTATGAAGGCAGTGATGTCCAGTTGACCTGCATCCTGAGTAAAAACTACCCAGTGGTCACAGAGATTACCTGGTACAATAACTTAAAGCAGAACGTTGGTGAGACACCCAAGAAATATGTCCTGGAGCAAGCTGCCGCCTGGTTTAACCTGACCGTGAGGGAAACAGACAGTGAGGCAGACAGCGGACAGTACTGGTGCTCGGCTGCTAATGCTGTCGGAGGAGCAGAGATTCCCATCTTGCTCCTAGTAATGAGTGAGTCTGCTGCGGATGTTTGAATTAACATACAACACCTTAGGAACTCTCCATTTAACTGAAATGTGCAATATAGATGAGAATACAATATCCTGCAGTAAAATAGTGATGAAATGTACAAAGTCTAAGTGACTTTATGGGTTGAGAAGAATTACGAGATTGCAGTTTCTACACACACTTTGCATATAGCACATTATATAGCATATAGTACAGTTTCTTATGCAGGCATCATTCATATGATAGCAAAAGGTACTAGTACACTGTTAGAAGTTTGGATCAGTGCACTTTTTGTGCTGATATGAAAAAAAGATGCCCAGGTGACATGGACACTATAACCATAACAACACACTCATCTGCCATAGCTATTATTGTCTAACTAACTAGCCTAGCTTTTTATCTAGATTAGATTTATCATGCATAGTAATGCAAATGAAATCAAGATTCGTTTAACTCCAGTGATGACAATGTTAGTTAAAAGGCAGAAATGATAGCTTAAAAGGCAGAAAATCAAGGGAAGAGCTGCTTGTGTGACTTGACTGTATGCAGCCACAGTTTGCGGTGAATGCCTCAACAATAGTTGTTATGTTTAGTTACACTGCAACATTTAGAATATTGTCAATGAAATATTCAATTTCATAAATCTCAGGTACTGGAGGGACTGGAGTAAAAGTAATAGGAAAGCTATGTAAGTACAGTATGTAGAGTGAGGAATGGAACGCTGGGTCCTGAAGTGTTTTAAGGGGTTAATGTACATTGCAAAGTGATGCATAATCAAACTGTAAACTGTACCATTCCTTGAGCTTCTTCTTCTTCTTCTTCTTCTTCTTCTTCTTCTTCTTCTTCTTTTTCTTCTGTACCTTTAGTATGGATCTTTCATCTAGCAAGGTGCAAGGGGTGTTCCGTTAAATATTTAAATTACAGTCCAATTACAATATGTGCCTTAAATCTTTTTAAATGATATATATCTATATATCTATATCCACATTTCCAGGTGAAGATACATATTAAAGGTACAAAAGATAAGGGTACCAACCCAATGACAAGAAACAGTACTAGTTTAGTACCCATTTTACTCAGAGTGTAAAGATACATTTGTGTAATACATTGCTTTATTTTTGATCTGCTGATATAAGGTTTCTATAAGAATGTACTGGTGTCTCTCTGATCATAACGGATGTAATCTAAGATTATCATGTTACAGTAAGCTGATATATAAATACCTTTGATATCGTTTACATCTGCAGATAAACATCTTTTGTTCTTTTTAATACATGTAAAGAAGCACTTTCTGCTTGTTATGTACCTTTTTATTTCTGCAGCTTTATTAAATCGGCATAAGATCTTCCACACAGGGTGTTCCATACAGATGTGAAATGAAACTAAATAATCCAGTTAGTATTTAAGAAGTAATAAAAAATGAAAGAGGCCATACACTTATTAAGTCATTTGAAAGATTACATTACTCATTATATTTTTAATCATGTCATTTGTAATCAGTACCAAGCTACATTTTCTCAATAATATACCCAGAGCTGTTTGCAAATTCTGACAGAACAAGAGGAATGGAGTGAAATTCATTAAAAATAATGATAATGCACACAAATTCATTGAACAAACACATGTTGATTGTGCTATTCTCTATTAAAGATTATCTAGACATTACAATTTGAATCCTACTTTCTATTCACGCCAACATATCTCTAATTTCATGATTCAGGGTACCCAATGCCTCCAAACGTGACCATCAGTAAGATCACATACAGCAGCCAGCAGAGGACGAATGTCATGTTGGAGTGGTTGGTCCAGAGAGATGGAGACCTCACTGGGTTCTTCATTGAGCGTCAGAGGCTCCCTGTAGGCAAGACTGTTGTTGTTCCTCTTTGGCAGAAAGTGGTAGTAGATCTGGATCCAAGCACCCGCAGCTACCAGATAACCAATCTGGATCCTAGTGGGAAATATGCATTCCGCGTGACTGCTGTCAATCACCGAACCACTGGACATCCATCAGAGATCAAGAGCCCAGGTGAGAAGAGCATTCTAATATGAGCATTTAACTTGTTCATTTTCCTAAATTCACTTCATACATTTAATCTTGGGTTTACAGTATTCATTATATTTTTCATAAACTGACATGAAATTGCTCAAAACAGACTTTAAAATGTTTATAGATTAGCTCTAAAGCTCCAAATATATTATACAAAATAATGAAATCATATTTAATGCCTTGAATAAGTATTCACCCCCTTGACCTTTTCCACATTTGGTTGAACAACATAGCTAAACAATCAGCATCATGAAGACCAAGACAAGTCCAGGACAAATTTAATTATGCTCCACAGGATGTTCAAAGTTTGGGATTTAAAAAAAAATTATAATTATAACCAAAACTTGGTTGATACTTTTCCAAAACTTTGCTCCAGGCTTGTTTTGATCTTGAGCTCCTTGGTCTTCATGATGTTGTGTGGTTAGGTATGTTCTGTAGCAAACTCTGGGGCCTTCCAGGAACAGGTATATTTACTGTATATTGAGATCATGTGACACTTTGATTTTATTTGTAAATCATTTCAAAAGCTATACCGATTTTTTATTCGCTATTTTGTGTAGATTCATACATATAATCCTTAATAATAAAGTCAATTTCAGTAACATGTTGTAATGCTACAAAATGTGGAAAAGTTCAAGGGAGGTGAATACTTAAAGGAGGTACAGTATTTGAGAAACACTGGATTTGAGCAAAACACACCTGCACTATGGGCTTCAAAAAAATATTTGGAATATTTTAGCAAAACTGTAAGCTCTTTACCCATTTTAATGTTTTCCATTGGTTAAGCATTTTCCCCAGGCCATCAGAAGATTTTCTTCAAGCCTTTTTTGTAGGAGTCTTGGGTCACATTTGCTGTGCTATGATGAGGGCAGACTGCCACACTAAATTCCACAATGTACACAAGAACAATACTTAAGCTGAATGTAAAAGCAGTATTAATACATTTGCCAAAAGAAATTCACAGGAGAATGTTATTTATGAACTACTGAATTGTTTTATAATGGCCGAGTCAGTGGTTATATTTAAAGCCATTAAATTGAAACTACACTGGAGAACTATAATTGCCAAGTGTCATTTTCAGTAATCGTTTAAATGGCAATGTTGTCTTCCAGCAAATCCACCCTTTAAAGCTTATCCTGCTGTTATTGGAGCAGCCATTGGAGGCATGCTTCTGGCAACATTATCTACAGTCCTACTCTTCATTTTTGTGCTGCGGAATCGCAACAACAATCCTCGTGAGTGTGACACAGCTATATACATTGTATCAATTTATACTACAGCAATGTTCAATTGTCAAATCTGATTGGTCAGAAGGTGTTGATTAATTTTTGTGTAACAACAGCTCTGACAGTAATTCCGACAGCAAGGTACCATATAATTACTCTATAAGGAGATGCTTATTTAACATTTATAGAAGGAGCAGCAGCAGCTCATGACCATAGGTTTTGGTGGGGCAGGACAACATTAATGATGACATTGCCTTAAACACAATTAAGTCAATAGGATATCACATTTGACTTGAGCTGTCGGCTACTATTTAGTCCATTTTAACCGTAACCATATAATAGACAGTTGAGAGTCGACAACATTCAGTCATCCATTTTCTCAGCCTTTGCATGGGAAACATGTCACCATGCTGTACATACATTTCTGATATATTATCCACCCCAGAATCCACCTTTACCTTTCCTAATCTTTGCAATGTACAATATCTTACAGTAGAAATGGTTATGTACATCATAGACACATTGTCTGCACTTAGACTTTTCCTTTGCTTGTGGAAGCATATTCGATTTCATTCTTGGGTGCTGAACATGCTGATTAGTTGAGTGCACACAGCATTTTTTTTTTCAATCACCATTTTTAAAAGTCTGTTGAGGTGCATACAGCTGTTATAGGAAAATATATCCTTCAGGATGGGAACAGTAACTCTGCTTCACATCAGGCTGCATCCCATCACCCTGTCATTGATTATTTTCTGTAACAGCATGCTCCCTTTTGTTTTATTCTTTTCATATATCATCTTAGATTAATATGGTGTCTATGTTTGTACAGGTCTTCATGACATGATATTTGGCAGGTAAGTAATGACCTCCAAATGATTTTTAAAATGCATATGCTATTATGCAACCAGTACAGACAAATGTTATGTGTCTGTGACATGAAACGAAATAAAGCAGCATATTTATTAATGTAGCCTACTTTAATAGAGTGACTTTGGTTTTTAAGGCATAACAGCCAGTCCAGAGAAAATATCAATTTCCCAGAGGATGAGGTTGTTGGAGGAGCACAAGATAAGGGTGGCAGAGGAGAGATAAAGCCAGGTAGGTTTTTTTTTTTTTTTAACGCAGGAATCATTCTTTGCTTTCACTTCAGAAGTCCTAATTTAATAATTCTTAACTTTTTCAGGACCATCGATGGCCCAGCCAAGATCTGCTGCAATGCTCACAGCCACCTCCCCTGACAACAACCAGGCAAAATCCCCTTAACAGTGGTCTCTCATAATGCAAACCAAATCTTCAATCATCTACTTTATATTAACTGATAATGAAACCAAAAAAATGCACAAACTTTTCCTGCTTAAAGGGCTCTATGACAGTAGGAAAGTAGTAGGTAACACATTTTTAATACAGTTCTTGCTACAGGTTTAAAACATTTTTAAATGTATTTTATACTATAACTTTAATGGCACTTTAATATCTCACTAGCAAATTACAATGTGCTTTACTAATTACAACGCTATAGGAGTTCAGATACTACAGTCAAATCTGGTTATTTAACATTTTTATAACAGTCAGAGGTAAAGTTGTTATTTTAAGTTTTCTGCCATGGAAAATCTTCAGGGCAGAGGGATTTGCAGTTTCCTGGTAGCATGACAAGCTGCATTTTTGTATTATTAACTTCTAGAGGAGAAAAAAGATAGCCTGGTGAGGTGAACAACTGTTTCTAACTGCTATAACATAAGTGATAACAAGTCATCATTAAAAGTAACTATAAAAGGATAAAAACTATGATGTGTCATTTTTTAATAAATATTACAATAAAATAAAATAACAAAAAATAACAAATAATAAAAATTGGTTAGTGTTGGTACATTGCTGTGGAAAAAGAGGAATAAAACACTTCGGGACATTGTAAAATAATCATCTTAAGGATAGTAATGCTTTGTATCACAGCAACCAGTCATTGCTTATTTTCCTATAACAGCACACCAGCAAGTATTTTAAAACAGTTTAAAAATATAGAGAGTGAGAGAGAGAGCAATGGAAAATTACACACAGTTGATGAAAAGTGAGAGGAAGAAGCCAATTGAAATTCTAGTACAGTAATTTGCAGTAATCAGGCTTGGTTGCATCTAGTCCAGCTGAATCCCTTTATGAATGCAGTTTCATAAATTTGGGGAATTAGTAACTAGGGGGGTAAATACATTTTCACACAGGCCCAGTTGGTATTGGATAACTTTTTTGCTTCAATAAATAACACTACCAAAGGTTTAATGAACATAGATTTGATTTATTGCAATATTATAATAGGAAATACAGTCATGTGAAAAAATATGTACACCCCATAGAAATTGTTGGCTTTTGTGACATATTTGGATAAGCAAACATTTGATCATCCTTGAAATAGTGCCTATTAATGTTGATATACTTGAATAAAACCACAAGGAAAATGAGCTTTTTCAATCATTTATTCAACAGATCAATAGATATTTGTCTGTGGAAAAAGTAAGTACACCCTTGCAGAAGCTAGTATTTCCCAATTTAGCAGAAATAACTTCTTGTAGGCATTTTGCATAACTGTCCACCAGATGTGCTGGAATTTTTGACCACTCTTCCATGTAATATTCTTTCAGTTGCAAGATGTTTTAGGGTCTTGCATGTACTGCCTGTTTCAATTCCCCCTACAGCATTTTAATGGGATTAAAATCTGAGCTTTGATTAGGCCATTCCATAAGCCTCCATTTCTTCTATTTGAGGTATTCCTTGGTGGATTTGCTAGTGTGCTTAGAATCATTATCCTGTTGAAAGGTCCAATTTCAGTTCAACTCCAACTTTCAGACAGATGACCTCACATTATCTTCAAGCACTCTTTGATATGGTACAGAATTCATAGTCGAATCAACGAATGCAAGCTGTCCAGTCCCTGAGGTAGCATAGCAACCCCAAACCATAACATTTCCACCATCGGTTTGGGCTGAATGTGCTGGGACAGCCAGTCCTTATAAAATTGGCAGTCGTTTGAAATCTGCGCAATTTGAAGATGATTTTCCTTACAGTGGAATGATGTATTTTTAATAATTTGGTGATCTTTTTTAAATCCCTTGCAAGTCTCATAAACCTTACAGAACTCTTTAGATCTTGGCATGATGACACCACACACCTCAAGAGTAAAGGGAACACCAGACACGAGATATGAGAGAGGTATAAATAAGACAGGTTCCACCTGCACTCTCTAAGCAGGTTCTAACTGCTGGCACCCAATCTTGAACACCTGATTCTAATATTATGGATTTGAAGGTGTGATAAATGTAGGGGTGTACTTACATTTTCCATGTGACTGATCTGTGTTGTTGTTTTTTTTTGTTGATTTAAATTGTGAAAATTACTACAAAATGTCAATTTTATGTGTGATTTAATAGTGTATGAACTTTATTAATAATCAAACTTTATTAATCTGTTTCAAAGAGGATCAAATGTTTGCTTCTCCAAATATGCCAAAAAAGCCAACAATTTTCATGGGTGTACTTTTTTTCACATGACTGTATAAGCTAAAATTATGTTAAACACCCACCCACATAAACACCCACACAAGCACCCACACAAGCAACACACACACACACACACAACCACCCGCCCACCCACAAACAACCACCCACACACAATAACCCAACACCCTCTCTCTCTCACACACACACACACACACACTCTCTCTCTCTCTCTCTCTCTCTCTCTCTCTCTCTCTCTCTCTCTCTCTCTCACACACTCTCTCTCTCTCTCTCTCTCTCTCACTCTCTCTCTCTCTCTCTCTCTCTCTCTCTCTCTTCATCTAGATCATCTAGTATGTTCAGGGGCACTCTTGTCTGGATAATGAATAACACTGGTAGTCATATCTCAAATATGGGCAAATTTATTATTAATTATTAAGTCTATTTATATTTGGCCTATTTGTTATTTATATAGCCCATTTTTGGACCACTTGAGATGGACTGACCCTATAGAAATAGAAAAATGCCCATTTCATCCCCACAGATGAAACAGGTTCTTGGCTGAATATTTTTCACATTCATTAAAAGGCTTAAATTGATATATGTGTTCTAGTGTTACAAATAATACTGAACAAAACAAGACTTGACTAATAATGGTCTGCTGTCTAATCCTTCTCTATGGCACATAGAACAGCTTCCCATACATACAGTAGGTGTACAAATATTATCTATTAAAGGAGTTCCATTAAAACACATTTTTTAAAAAGTATACATTTTATTTGGAATGATTTAAGGTTTCTGGGGAAATAAAGGTTCCTTGTCAACAGGGTGATACCATCAACATATTTAGTACATTTATTGCATATCACATCTGGTGTAAAAGGAAAACTACAATTTAGTACAGTATAGAGTGTGTATACGTCCAGTGTGTGCTTGCTGCATTTGAAGGAATGTTAGCATGACCATCCACGCCTCTGTCTTCAATAATGAACAAGCCATCCTCATGTCATCCTAAACCCTGGCTGTATTCCTGTAGCCAGAAATGAGGATCAGTAAATTATTTACACTATATCAGCTCATGAAGTCTAGATTGGCTCATACTCGGCTTCACCCAGACTTCTAGACTGACGGATGCACTGTTTGGACATTATTTCAGTTTCCAAGTTGGATTTCCGGTACTGAAGATATGCGTCATGTCACCATGATACAGGGACTGTCTCATTTCTCTCTACCTATTTTTATACTTCCTCTTCTGCAAGGTAAGATGTTTACTGAAAGTGTTGACCTTGCTGTCTTTTTTTCCAGAGGTCACAACTAATGCCTCAAATCAAAAAAAATTACAATATGCAACTATTTATTATAGAATAAAGAATAAAATAAAACTGCTTACATGCGGCATCTTGCAGTGTCAGACTCGGATTTCTGTCATTTAACACCCAGAGTCAATCATGTGATATTTGATCATCAGTTATTCTTAATAACGGTAATAACCAGAGCTAATTTAGACATTCCTTTGGTGAATTTTGTGGGATGTAATTATTACATATATAATTATTGATATGTAATTGATAAAATATTAATTCAAACACCTTTGTATAATATAGAACAGAGGTGATGAAGTTCTTTACTCAAGTAAAAGTACAATTATTTTTATTATAAGTAAAATATCTGGTAGAAAAGAAATAAAGTACATCTTCAGTTTCTTCACTCAAGTTAAAGTAGAAAAGTGTAAACTCTTGAATTTACTGAAAGTACAAGAAAGGTTCACAAAAGAAAAAAGCACCTGTCGTATATAATACACAGAATTTAGTCACTGATGGTAAATTAGTGCCCCTTTAACCAAGGAATCAAGGAACGTGGAAAAATAATAGTTAAGGCTAACTAGGAACGTTATGCCTAATCTCTTAAAAGTTAGTTAGCATCATAATAACTCTGATGATACAAACTATCTGAATGCTAATACAGTACAGTAGCTAGCATGATACAAACTCCCTTGATAAATACAGTCTTTATAGTAACAACTAGATTACAGATTATAGATTATTTTTCTTCATCTTTTTATTCTTCTTCATTAGATCTCAATTTTAGATTTGTAAGAAATTTAGACCAGAGTAGACCAAAACTATATGATTACAGTTCAATGTAGTGATGTTTGAAAATGTAGTGAGTAGTCTATTGTGTCTAATACATGAATTGAAATTTAAACATATTAGGTGAGATAATATGTAAACATATTAGGTGTGTAAAGTAAAAATTTATGACATAAGACTTAAGTAATTGTACTTTGTTACTTCCCACTTCTGATGTACTGTGTACTGTAAGCCAGGGATGTCCAAAATCTGGCCCCAGTACATATGCCGAATGTAGCCCATGGACAGATGTTAACTGGCCTGTGGCTTCTCTCTTAGAATGTATGATGGGTGGCCAGCCGACACGTTGCAATTCTTCCTTTCACCTGACGATGGAAGCAGACTGTGTTAGCAAAGTTAGCTAAATTGCATTATAGCCTTTTTCCTCTGACTAAACCTGCATATTAATTTATTAAAGCATATCTAGTCATGACTGGAGACAAAAAGCGCAACGTTACAAGTGACAAGGGGCGATTTCCAAAGAGCTGGAAAGAAGGATACTTTTTCATTGAGAGCCATAGCAAATATGTATGCCTCATATGTCAAGAGACTGTTCTGTTAATTAAATAATTTAATATCATACGACATAAAACAAATCATGGGTGATACATTTTAAAAGTATTCAGAGAATGAAAGGGCAAAGAATCTGATGCAGTTGGAGGCAACTTTTTAGCATGTTACCCTTCCCTATCCTAGCACACACAGAAATCATCCTCAACTTAAATCCTATAGTTATTGTACCTGTACTATGAGACTCGATCACGCTCACTTTATATTTTACATAATCTTGTAATTAGAAACTTGTTTAAATTAGGTTGATCATAAGTTTTGATGAGAAAAGTAATATTTTTATGTGAACCATTCGTCCACACATTCCATTTTTATTGTACTGTGTTCAGCTACAGCATGTTGTTCCATAAATCTTTGTGTGTGTTTCCTAATAAATCCATGTTTCCTCAGGTCTGGATATCACAGACCCTGGGCAAGTGGTGTACAAAGAAGACACAATCAGCGGAGTGGTGGAACATGAAGTAACCCTGAAATGTGGTCTCAGCCTCCCTGATATCTACATCTGGAGCTTCACAAAACCAGGCACGGAGACAATTCGAGCCGTGGTGTATAACTTTGGAAAGGGTCCAAAACTGCAGCGACTGGCCCAGGACTTGGGTGACCTGAACATCAGCAACAGTGCCTCTCTGTACATAGAGAAGCTTCCTTTAGCAGCAGAGGGCTTATACACCTGCCAGGCTCTGTATGACACTGCTGAAGGAGCCAAGCTTTACTACTACTACTTGTATCTGCGTGTTCTAGGTTAGTAATGTTCTAGTTTAACCAACAGTAGGTAATATTTTTGTGTGCAAGTATGAAAAAACATATATAGTATATCAGACATCTTTAGTGGCAATTTTTGTTAGCATGACGCTTACAGAATAGATAGCATCTATCAGTTCTTTGGGGAAATTGCAGTAAATAATCAAAACAATTGCGATTAAAATTTAGACAAGCTTTAACCTTCCTCCAATTGACCAACCACCCAATCATTTGAAACTACGTAAAGTAAAATTAGTTAAATTGGGTGATTTTTTTTGGAATGCAAGGGCAGTGGTGGCCCAGTGGTTAAAGGCTCTGGGTTACTGATCAGACGGTCAGTAATTCAAATCCCAGCTCTGCCAAACTACCACTGTTGGGTCCTTGGGCAAGGCCCTTATGTAAGTCACTCTGGATAAGGGTGTCTGCCAAAATGCCATAAAAATGTAGTTTAGTTCACCAGTCTCCAAAACAAGGCAATGCTATTACTACTTCAGCAACCTCAGTGCAATCTAATAATTTGCTACACAAATACTGCTGATGGCTCAATTGACCAGACTTCACCTTAGATTTTTCAGGATGGAGGAATGCAAAAGGTAGAATAAAGGTAAAAATGGAAACTTGAAGGTTTTCCTAAGCTTTCTTTAGTACAATATCTTTATTATAGGTTTAAAATTATTTAAATGTTGCATTAAAAAAGAATCCAGCTCTAGTTCAAAACCACTCATTGTTGTTTTCTCCACTGACTTTTCCATGGCTTCACCTACAGTGCCAGTCTCCAAACCATATGTTTTAAAAAGTGACTCTTCAGCAGTTGAAGGTTTGTCACTTTGGATGCACTGCAGTCTGGAGAATGGCACAGAACCCATACACTATATCTGGGAACAGGAGAACAGCAGTGGGCAGGTCAGCATATTGGCTGAGAGCAACGGCAGTCTGATAAACATAACTTTGGTGACCCGCAACCACACAGGTTGGTTCAGGTGCCTGGCCAGGAATGAGGTCAATGAGCAGTGCAGTGACCGGATCTGGATAGATGTCTTATGTGAGTTAAAACTGTCATATCACTAAACATTTCAGATACCTTGAAGAGATACAACCTTCACAAGGGATTTTGAGTTATCTAATTTCAATTTTTTTGTTCTTGTTATCTGATGCAAAAATTAATATGCATAGGATATATTAGATTTAGCTCATTTTGGGGTAAAGGAAGAATGTGGATGAGTGACTATTGAGCTGCTGCTTATTCAACAAATTTTTTAACCACTACTTTTATGCATTTAGTTGGACCTGATCTTCCTCAGATTGATGGCACAACATATTCAGTAACATCTCAAGGATATTCCGTCCTGGAAAAAAGAAACATCTCCCTCATATGTCAAGCCTCCTCTAACCCTCCCAGCCAGTACATCTGGTTCTACAACAACTCAGAGATCTACTCTGGACCACAGCTCACCATCACCAACATCCTACGTGTAGACACAGGCCACTATACCTGCCTGGCCCAGAACACTTTCCTTAACACACGTTCTAAAAAAACCATCACTCTCACCATCTACTGTGAGTTCTACAACACACTTTTGTGTCTATGAAGCTTTTGTGTTTTCATCATTATATGCCATTATCCAATAACATGGAGTGGTTTCCATTCAGGCCTAAACCTAAACAAACACACAGGTACACTCTTAGAAAAATGATTAAATTAAGAACCCTAAAGCATTCTTTGGTCTGTCCCTCTGGGGAAATCAGAGAGAGTTACAAGTAAGAGCCTTCTTAAGAAAATAAGAACGCTTAAATATCCAAATAGCTGTTCTGAAACCTTTTTTAATTTTATTTTTAAATCCGTGAAGTCTAGAAAGGCTATGATTGTGCCACAAGAATTTGAGAGAAGGTGAAGTCCAATCAGATTTAATTTGTAGATTTGTGGAATGTGATGTCATAAATTCTGTGATTATAGGTTATAAAGTAAAGTAAAATGTAGCACATGGTATGTCTTACAGTATGACATAAATCTTTATAACTAAACTGGAGCCATCTGTATCTACACAGATACAGTATACAGGTGCATCTAAAGAAAATTAGAATATTGTGGAAAAGTAATTTTTTTGTTTGTAATTTAATTCAAAAGGAGAAACTTTCATATATTCTATATTTATTACACATAAAGTGAAATATTTCAAGCCTTTTTTGTTTTAATCTTGATAATTACAGCTTACATCTCATGGAAATAAAATTTTAAAATCCAGTATCTTAAAATATTAGAATAAAGAATTTATAATACAGAAATGTCGACCTTCTGAAAAGTATCTTCATTTATGCACTTAATACTTGGTTGGGGCTCCATTTGCATGAATTACTGCATCAATGCAGCATGTCATGGAGGCAATCAGCCTGTGGCACTACTGAGGTGTTATGGAATCCCAGGTTGGTTTGATAGCTGCCTTCAGCTCATCTGTATTGTTGGGTCTGAAGTCTCTCATAGATTCTTTATGGGGTTCAGGTTAGGCTTGAAATATTTCACTTTATGGGTAATGAATCTAAAATATATGAAAGTTCCGCTTTTTGAATTAAATTACATGTACCCTGCCCTGTTAAGCAGTGGTCTTCTTCTCATAGACCCTCCAGATGGTGTGCCAACTTGTTCCATCTTCCCAGTGAACTACACTGACCTGGCCCTCTTCTGCTCATGGAAGGGAGGTTATCCTCCAGCTACTCTCAAATGGAGTCCATATGTCAATGGAGAGAATGGACAAGGTATCACTAATGTCACTCAGATTCAACCAGGTCTGGAGACTGCTAACAACTCCGTATACACCTGCTATGGCTCACATGTTGCACTAAACTTCAATCAGACCTGCAGCACAAGGATATGTGAGTATGGGGTACATTGGTATATTTATGTTTCCTTTACTTATGAAAAAAAGTCTAGACTTCTGAATTGTGTAATCATAGAACCACAAATAGAAAAGGGTTGCAAACAAAATCATCCCTCCTTCAAAGTACAAGAAAAACATGCATCAGCATCCTTTTCAATACTAGCACCTAGGTGGTGGAATGAACTTCCCCTGGTTGTCCAAACAGCTGAGTCACTGGCTGTCTTCAAATCAAGACCAAATACAGTTCCTACCTCTTCACCAAGCACTTGAATTAACATTTATTTACTTTATTCTAAAAACCCGGTTGACATAGTTTTTTCATGGGGGGCATGGGGTCTTAATGGTTAGCACGTTTTCCTCACACCTCCAGGGTGGGGTTTTATGCCTGTGTGCGCAGAGCTTGCATGTTCTCCATGTGCTTCGGGGGTTTCCTCCCCCAGTCCAAAGACATGCACTGTAGGCAGATTGACATCTCCAAATTTTCTGTAGTGTGTGAATGGTTGTGTGAGTATGTGTGCAATTGGGCCTGTGATAGGCTCCTGGGATAGGCTATAGGCTTCCCGTGACCCTGTGTAGGATGTACAGAAAATGGATGGATGAATGTCTTTTCATTACATGGTGTACTAAACTCGCCCTAACAGGGTTTTGGGTCAATGGTATTTTTAGCTCCTGACCTACTGAACTAGCATGAGGATGTGTTTTTGAGATGACAAAGCACTTGGTTGCTCTGGATAATGATGTCTGCAAAATACTATACTATAAACGTAAATGAAAAATAATTGTAACTAATTTTCTCTAACTAGCTTGAATACCATCTATGGAGACAGAGGTTGAAAGAGCCTCCAACATACTGGTCATAAGATTACCCGGTTGACTAAAAACAGAAGCATTTCTGTGGAAAACTAGCTTAATCATCTACTTTGCCAACAGACAGAGGCTCCAACATACAGGTCATCAAATCACATCGATGACTGAAAACTTCCAAGCTATGTTTATTGTTTCTTAGGGCTGCCATATGGAGAACCCCAGTGTTCTGCAAACTCTAGCCATAGTAATGACTACCTGACATTGTCCTGTTCATGGGAGGGTGGATTCCCTCAGGCTCTGCTATGGTGGGCTTCCAGTTTTGGAGAGATGCTGGGTACATCTAAGGAAGCCTCCAACATCTTGATCCTGAATTCAAGTGCAACGTACAATTGCAAAACCTTTGTTTGTCATGCCAAGCATCCACTGGTTAAAGAAAGCAAGCAGTGTGTGATCAAATTGGGTAAGACCTGCTCAAAATGAATATTTAACTGACATTGTGGTTTACACCTGAGCTGTTTTTAAATATATCTATTTCATTTAGAGATGCCAGTGTTGATGACTCAGCGCAGTGTGGTTTCAGTGTATGAGGGCAGTGATGTTCAGCTCACCTGTATTCTGAGCGATAACTACCCACCAGTCACAGAGGTCACCTGGTATAACAACTCAAATCAGAATGTTGGTGAGGCACCCAGGAAGTATGTCCTGCAGCAAGATGGTACCTGGTTTAACCTGACAGTGAGGGAGACAGACATCATGGTGGACAGTGGACAGTACTGGTGTTCGGCTGCTAATGCTGTTGGAGGAGCAAAGATTCCCATTTTGCTTCTGGTTATGAGTGAGTGGTTTGCAAAATTACACTGGATGGTTTAATCATGGGCTGATTTGTCATACTTTCAGTTTTCCATCAGGGTAATATTTGGCTTATCCATTCACTAGATATCCAATGACCTTGTGCTGATTGCTCTAGTCCTGCATGTCTATAGTGGCATGAATCTTATGTAGTGTGTTGAGGTTTTCTGTCATTTGAGTGTGATCTGTTGTATCAACCTACCTGTTTTCATTTCAACTATCAAACAAGTCAGTGACTGGATATTAATCTCATTGTGATTCAGGACACCCATTGCCTCCAAATGTAACAATCAGTAAGCTCATATACAGTGGGCGCCAGAGAACAGATGTTAATTTGGAATGGCTAATTCAGACAGATGCTAACCTCACTGGGTTCTTCATCGAGTATCAGAGGCTTCCTATCCCTGTAGGAAGGAGTGATATTGCCCCTCTCTGGCAAAAAGTGGCAGAAATTTTGAAGCCCAGTACCCGCAGCTACCAGATCACCAATCTGGATCCAACCAGCAAATATGCATTCCGTGTAACAGCTATCAATCACCGAACCGTTGGAAATCCTGCAGAGGTCATGAGCCCAGGTGAGAACTGATATGGCACCTAAAACTTGATGAAAAATGATTGATTATCAGTTACTACATCAGCAGAATTTACTATTTTAAAGCGTCAGTTCCAGTTTCTAAGCCATACATCATGCTGAGTGACTCGTCACCTCTGGAAGGTGCATCAGTGTCAATACGATGTGACCTGGAGAATGGTACAGATCCTATTTACTACTTCTGGGAACAGGAAAGCCACAGTGGCCTGGTTACAATATTGTCTGTGAGCAACAGTAGTCTAATTAACATTACCTGGGTGACCCGTAACCACACTGGCTGGTTCAGGTGCCTGGCCAAGAACGAGGTCAATCAGCAGCGCAGTAACCGGATCTGGTTGGATGTCATATGTGAGTAAGAGCTGACTATATTTGCCACACAGCCGTCCTGTTGTCATTTCAAATATTGATGATAGTATATACTTTCGATACTATATATTAATACTGGTCTATTCCACTTAGATGGTCCCGACTTGCCTCAAATACATTCCTTTGGCTACTCGGTCACAGAGATGGGATTCTCAGTCCTTGAGAAAGAAAATATCTCCCTTATGTGTCAAGCCTCCTCCAACCCCCCTAGTCAATATGTCTGGTTCTACAACAACTCACAGGTCTATGCTGGACCACAGCTTACCATCACCAAGATCATCAGAATGCACTCAGGGAGCTACACCTGCATGGCTCAGAACACTTACCTGAACACTCACTCCAAGAAAACTATCACAATCATTGTTTATTGTGAGTGCTACTACATACTACTTATTTATTCCTGCCTATGATTTTGGTTCTTGAACTGCTACACTGGAATACACTATCTGTTAGAGTTGCTCAGAAAGCAAATATAAGTCACTGTATACTATCTTTTTCTTAATAACCTGGTGTTTTGTGATACTTGTTTGTGCATTTCTTTTTCAAGCTTACCCATGTTGTATGTTTCCCATCTTTTTGTTCATTCAGATCCACCAGATGGCATTCCATCATGTACCATGACCCCAGCTAATAACTACTCTGACCTAGCTCTCTTCTGCTCCTGGGATGGAGGTTACCCTCCGGCTACATTGAATTGGAGTCCACATGTGAATGAGAATGGAGACAATAGAGAAGTTAACACTAATATCACTCGAATTCAGCCAGGGTCTGATACGGCTAACAATTCGGTATTCACCTGCTATGGCTCACATGTTGCACTAAACAGCACCCAATCCTGCAGCACCAGGACATGTAAGTGTAGGGCCTATGAGGTAATCTGAATTTATTCAAATGTTTTAACATAAAGTGAGTCAAATATTGGCTTGGCTTTTGACTTCTATAAAACATCACATAATCTGATAACTCTTCACAATTCCACCTGTTTTTCATACAAATATCATGTGGTTCTTAGGGCTGTCCTATGGAGAACCCAGGTGTTCTGCAAATTCCAGTCGTAATAATGAGTACCTAATGCTTTCCTGCTCCTGGTATGGTGGTTTCCCTCAGACTCTGCTGTGGTGGGCCTCTAGTTCAGGGGATATGCAGGGCACATCTGAGTTAGATACCAGCACTCTGGTCCTGCGCTCCAATGCTAACTACAGTGGCAAAACATTTGTTTGTCATGCCAAACATCCACTGGTTAGAGAGAGCAAGCAATGCGGTTTAAAATTGGGTAAGCCTTATTTATGGCACTGCTCAAAATAAGCAAATATTGGTTGTCATAACATTATACATCAGCACTGTTTAATTCTTGAATCTGATTGGTCAGAAGGTGTTGATTAATTTTCTATAACAGGTTGGTCTGATTGTCATTTCAGCTGCCAGGTTTATAATAATGCCCTTGTTCTAATACATTATGATTTCTATTTAATATTTATGGAAGGATTCTCCAGTGTCAGTACTTAGTAACATTCAGTAAGTTTTCTTCCACGGTAAAGTCTTCAGAGCTTTCAGACATACACTTTCTGTTTTCTCAGTAACACAACAAGCTACAGCTTTCTTTGCATTTTAGTGTAAAGAGAGGCTGACAGAATAACCGTTTATAGCTGCCATAAGTGATAATATGAACTAACATATTTCATTAATTTGTTAGCATTTGTTAGCATTATTATTAGCAGTGTCAAATTGCTGAGGGATAAAAGGAATAAAACACTTTGGGACATGCTGTTATTAACATAAATAAAAAATAATAATAAACTTCAAGATGTTCTGCTTTATATTAGGCTACATTACACCACTGCATCATTGCATTTCTGTAATGTAAATCTCTCAGAAAGCGTCTAACATATGGTGTAAATGTAAAGGTAAATGATTATTTTCATACAACAGCATGCCCTGGGTGTCTAATCCCTTATCCCTTACACAATGTAAAGCAGAATACAATATACTGTAGTAGACTTTTTGAGATATATCTACAGTATTCTATAAGCCTTGAATTATTTAAGAGTCAGCATTTGGCTGATTTGATCTATTTTTGATATAAGATACAATATCATCAAATCCACTTGGAGGTTTCTACTCTATTGTTTTTCAGTTTGTTCATCATTCAACTTGAGATATTCTATATGCTTCTCTCTTCCAGAGGCACCAGTCTTGATGACTCAGCGCAGTGTGGTTTCAGTCTTTGAAGGCACTGATGCTCTACTCACTTGCATACTGAGTAAAAACTACCCCATGGTCACAGAGATCACCTGGTACAACAATATGAAGCAAAAGGTGGGGGACAATCCCAGGAAATATATCATTCAGCAAGCTGCTGGATGGTCTTTGACCGTGCGACAGACAGATGGCATGGTGGACAGTGGACAGTACTGGTGTTCTGCTACCAATGCTGTTGGAGCAGCAGAGATCCCAGTCATGCTGCTGGTGATAAGTGAGTGGTCTCCAATTTAATGTATAGTTACAGAGACATGGTTTTAATGACTTCAGTCGCTCATCTTCACTTTAACTGGGCAGGTTTGCAGTGGATTTGAAGCCTATTCCGGGAACACACCCTGAATAGGACACCAGTCCTTTGCAGGGCACCACACAGACTGTAATTTGCTGCTGTTGTCAAGCAATTGCTTGATGCCGTACACAACAGTGCTCCAACTCTGTGCACTCGCTGAGTGTAGGCTAATGGTTGAGAGGCAGAAGTTTGTCCAATAGTTGCTGCAAGTCTTTTATAATCGACCAACTGGTGGGCGAGAGCTTGGGAATTACAGAGCAGGGTTAAAGCAATAGAAATATGCACACACATGTTGCAGTGTTAGTCCATAAGCATATCATAATGAAACTAAAGCAGAATCCCGGACATTTTCTAAAATTTTGAAATCCCGACCTGACGCTTTTTTAAGGTCTGCAAAAGAGGATGTGTCCGGGAAAAAGAGGACGTATGGTCACCCTAACAAAAGCATTTCAGAGAACAATTTCTGTTTGTTTCTACCAAATTAACTTTGAACAAAATGTATTTGTGCATGCTCCAGGAGGTTGCTCGTGTGAGCCAGAGCTGTAATTAAGCAGCTGTCTATATTGTGTTATGTTAAAAGATTAATTCTTTGGTTTTAAGTGAAAAAAATTTGTAATCCTGATAGTATTCCCATTTTTTACATAATGTTCCTGTAATCTGATTACTTTGTTTTTGATGTAACTGTAACAGAATACAGTTACCAGTTTTTTGTATCCTGTAACACCATTACATGTATTCCGTTACTCCCCAAGCCTGCTGGTTCAGGCCTACTACTGTTTGTGCAGAGCACTGCATGTTCTTGTGTCCATGGGGGTTTCTTCTGGGTACTCTGAATTTCTCCTATCTGCCAACAATATGCGGGTAGATGAACTGGCTACTCTAAATTGCCCCTGGGTTTAAATGTCTGAAGCCCTGTGATAGACTAGTGTCCCATCCAGGGAGTATGTCTGCCTGGAGCCCAGTTTTTCCAGGATAGGCTATTGATCTATGAAACAGAATATGAATGAATGTCAAAGTACATATAAATGATTAATGGTTAAAGTATTTATGATAAAAACACACAAAACATTAAGACAGTCATTAATGTAGTTAGTATAAACGTGTGAGAATTACTGCAAATCAAGAAAAGCATATTTAACTTAACAAGACTAAAGACCTATGAATGGACCAGGTTATAGAAATAATTTTTTATTTTGGAGTTTTGTGTCTTGCAGTGCCAGTTTCCAAACCCACCATGCTGCTGAGTGACTCGTCGCCAGTGGAAGGCACATCAGTGTTGATGCACTGTATTGTGGAAAAGGGCACAGAACCTATTAACTACACATGGGAGCAGGAGAGCCAGACTGGGCTGATCACAACACTGGCCAAGGAAAACAGCAGTGTGGTCAGCGTTTCCCGGGTCTCCCGTAATCACACTGGCTGGTTCAGATGCCTGGCCAGGAATGAGGTCAATCAGCAGCACAGTGACCGTATCTGGTTAAATGTCTTATGTGAGTGAGAGTTGTCATACTTTCAACAAGCCTTGTTCCCACAGAAGATTCCATGTCCTTATAAGCTTGCACATGGTAATAAGCCAAGTTCAAGCATCTGTTATACCAGACAAATTCCCACTGGATGGATTTTCTGACTGCACTTGATTGCCCAAGTGTCTAGAATTGGGGTGTCAAATTTGTTTTCGGTAACAGGCCAGTTCACACTTAGCTCCATGTCAAGCGGACTGAACCAAAAAATCGGTTTATTAGACCAATGACATATCAACAACTCTTCTTTAAGGTGTTCATTTATCTGATTTTTTCCTGAAAGGTGCATACAAAATGCACAAACGGATTGCACATATATCACCTACATATATACAGTACAGTGAATATATTTGAGGCCTTGCATAATTGTTTGCCCCCTTTAATTTTCTCTGAATTTTGTAGTGTTACAGTTTGGTCACAAACTACTCAAAATAGCCCACAATACTGAATGGGATTCTACACAGCTTGCAAACGTAAAAGAAAAATAAAAAATAAAAAATTTTTAAAAATTAATCCCCTAATTTAAGTCTTTTGGAAAGAGACATAGTTACAGTGAAAACATTTTTAGCTTGCTAATCATGAATCAGATCATCAGCACATTTAGTCAGTAGCTGGGTTACTGGGTTATGTCCCTGAGTTTATTGCTCTACTTTGCCCCCTGTTGGAATAAAAATAGATTTTATATATATATATATATATATATATATATATATATATATATATATATATATATATATATATATATATATATATATATATATATATATTTCAAATCTTTCAGTTAAATTCTTTCTACACACTGCAATTTTAATAGAAATTCATTTGGTGTCTTTGATTAGTTCCCACCCATCGGCCGTATGTTTGACATCCTTCATCTAGATCACATCCATTACACTCTGTATTCTACTGAACTGGAGGTTTTAAACATCTCTTCGTTGTTCAGAACCTCATACAACAAACTGATTTGGGGTAACTTCATTTGTTGCAAGGGGAAACTGCATATTTCAACCGGTTCATTTAATATTTCTTAGGCTTCCTGTCAACCCTGTTGGGCCCTAACTATTAGCACATACAAATCTATGCTCTGCTCTTTTATAATTACACTTCTATTTCAATTTCCATGAATTTTCTTGTGTACCATTTGTTGTCATATTGTGAAACATAAAGGCACACACAGTAAGACACTAAACTTATTGATAAAAATCTGCTCTTGAGATCTCCTTGTTCTGCAGTCTTGAATTATTCATTCGTTCAGGTAATTTAATTACTACCTGTGTCTCATCTATCAAAACAAGACAAACTGTAAATGAAAATGTAAAAAGAAAAATGTAATGGTTATAAGGCAAAGCAAGCAGGTGCAAAAATATATATATAACTTTGCAAATTAGATGTGCAAATTTTATGCATCAAACTGCCTAGCTCTGAGATTCTTGGATGCAGAAGTGGTTAAAGGATGAATATGATTTAATACAGTATTTAGTAGGTAAAGGATAAGGTTAGCTTGCAGACATTTCTGCCTTTCATTTTCTCATCTTATTCACAGTTGTATATCTTTTTTTTTATATCACATAATTTTTATGCCTTGAGTTTATACCTTGAAGAAGGCTCTTATAATTTAACTTTGGGTAAAGGCATGCTATGGGTTGCTATGGAAAGTTAACTGCTGTAGACTATACATGACCTTGACACCTAGGCACTGTTGGTTGAAGGAAGAGTTTACTTAATCAAAACTGAAAAGGTAACATCTAGTCTGTTTGTATGAAACATCAATAAAACCCATGTACATTTCCCTAAGTTTTATGCCTGCCTACATTTCATTTCTGAAGCTCTATCTATAGGGGATAAAATTCTACAGTTGGACATACTGTATAAAACAGTATCCAAACTCATCTTCATTTAATTGATATGGGTATCTTGTTTCTAGTTGGTCCAGACTTGCCTCAGATAGATGTCACAGCCTACTCAGTAACAAATCATGGATACACAGCTCTGGAAAATGGAACCATCTCCCTCATGTGTCAAGCCTCCGCTAATCCTCCCAGTCAGTACATCTGGTTCTACAACAACTCCCAGTTCTACATTGGACCAAAACTTACCATCACCAAGATCCTCCGTATACAAGCAGGGTACTACGCCTGTCTGGCCCAGAATGCTAATCTCAACACCCGCTCTAAGAAAACCGTCACTCTCATTGTCTACTGTAAGTCCTCACACTTTATTAATGTATGTCTATAAAGCTATTGTTAATGTATGTCTATACTGTTATTGCGTCTCTCCTGTTTTCCACATTTGGTATTCAGAGAAAACACAACATTAAGCTCTTGAAATCACAAATGCAGCTGCATATTTACCTTTACATATGTGTGTATCATTCTCACTATATCATATCAGTATAGCATCAGTGAGATCTTGTGACGATATCCATTGCTCAATCCTAATAGTTCTATTGTTAACCATTGATACTTATTAGATTTTAGCCCTCCCATCACCAGTCCTCACTGCATACGTATGTTATATAACCATGTACTTGTTTTAATGTCTTAACTATGTCTTAATGCCCTGTAGAATGAGTGATATCACCTAATATCTTACTGTCACATCTCTTTGGATTAGAATCTTAGTGATGCCTTTGCCCAGAAAAAACATCTGATCTGACCTTCTTAGGCTTACATTAAGGAGCATCACCTTGCCTCCACTGTTTAGCTAAATTAGTGCTAATTGTCTAGGATCTTGTGTCACAGAGGTCATTTTCCCTACAGATCCACCAGATGGAGCTCCATCATGTTCCATATTCCCAATAAATAACTACACTGACCTGGGTCTTGTTTGTTCCTGGGTGGGTGGATACCCACCACCGAGCCTAAACTGGAGTCCATTTGTGAATGGAGACGATCAACAGGGTCCTGCTAACATCACTCGAATTCAGCCAGGGTCAGAGACTTCTAACAACTCTGTATTCACCTGCTATGGCACACATGTCACACTAAATGTTCCCCAGAGCTGCAGCACCAGGACATGTGAGTACAGTGTATTATAAGTGTATGTAAGCTGTACGTGTGCTTTTAACAAGTTGCGTTTCTCAGGGCTGCCTTCTGGAGAACCCCAGTGTTTTGCATATGTGACTCATAATAATGAGTACCTGATGCTTTCCTGCTCCTGGGAGGGCGGTGTCCCTCGGGCTCTGCTGTGGTGGGCATCCAGTTCAGGAGACATGCAGGGAACGTCAGAGGAGAACTCTAACATCCTAGTTCTGCGCTCCAGTGCCAACTACAGTGGCAAAGCCTTCATATGTCATGCCAAACATCCACTGGCTAAAGAAAGCAAGCAGTGTGTGTTAAAACTAGGTAAGAGTTGGTTAATAGAGATATTGTTTGCTTAAGGGTGACTTTAAATCAAAGATACAACGGTAAAGTTTTCCAGTTCTACTCTTGGATTTAAACTTATCAGGTAATTTTATATATATATATATATATATATATATATATATATATATATATATATATATATATATATATATATATATATATATATATATATATATATATATATATATATAAGTCTTTCACCATCTTAAACAGGCAAATCAGTGAATACACTGTCGTTTTCTTTGAGTCAAACTAACATAAACAGTCTCCAGATATCAGATTACTATTACGACAAACCACATTATCAAAGCCTTCATATGTCATGCCCATCACCCATCATCCATCAGCAGCCAAAAGCACTTATGTCTACTGTGGTTGCTGAGTAAATCACTTTACCAAGAAGAAAACTTTTGAAACACAACTTAATAGGTTTAGCGATCTGAATGGTAATAAAAGGAGGAGCTGGAAAAAAAAAGAAAGGAAATACCAGTATGGAATGCAGAAATCATTTTCTATGAATACATATCGTTGGAAGAGCACATCACAGTCATCTTTACATTGATTTGTCTTCCAGAGGCACCAGTATTGATGACTCAGCGCAGTATGGTTTCAGTATATGAGGGCAATGATGTCCAGCTGACCTGCATCCTGAGCAAGAATTATCCTGCAGTGACAGAAATCACCTGGTACAATAATGTAAAGCAGAACGTTGGTGAGACACCCAACAAATACATCCTTCAGCAAGCTGCTGCCTGGTTTAACCTGACCGTTAGGGAGACAGATAGCATGGTGGACAGTGGACAGTACTGGTGTTCCGCTACTAATGCAGTTGGAGGTGCAGAGATTCCCATCTCGCTCGTGGTGAAGAGTGAGTAAAGCAAACCTAAAACCTCAAGTGTTCTCCTTGCTTGATATCACACCATCTGCATTTGACCTGCAGTGAGTGGCCTGTCTGAAGCCATACCAATAAGTATCCTACACTATCCTTAAAATCTCATTCTGGTCATGTTTTTGGCAATTTTAACATCTGTCTGTCTCAGTACTAAATTGCTGTCTCAGTACTAAAGGTTACTATTAGTAAGATCATAAACACCAGTGCAGTGTGTTCTGTTATGGGCTTGCATCCTGTCTAGGATGTCGAGCCCAGTGTTCTCAGAATAGGTTTATGGATGCACCACAAGCCTGACAAGGATAAACCAGTAACCGAAGATTAATTATTTTAAGTAGATTTCCTACTCTTGGCTTTAACCAAGTATGTCTGTGTTTTCCATACATTCTTAGAAAAAAGAGAAAGATTAAGTAACCTAAAGGGTTCTGGATTGTCCCTCTGGGACCATGCAACAGATGGTTCCCAGTCAGAGAGGGTTCCCTTTAGGGAAAACCATAAACGATCCAAAGAACTCTTGAATATGTTTTTTTTTTTTTTTTTCTAAGAGTGTAAACTAGGCTGGTACCACATCTGACAATTACTGAAGAGGGCAATTTGTATCTGTACCATAAATTTTTTTTTAGACTGCTGCTGTACTATCTTGAATAACTGGCTTTGAGATACTGCTGTCATACTGTAACTGTTTCCACCTTTGGGTGCTTTCCAGAGCTAGCCCATTGATATCTTCCCAGCTGATAAAAATGACTATCAGTGACTTACTCCAATGCATTTCTGATTCAGGGTACCCAATGCCTCCAAACGTGACCATCAGTAAGATCACATACAGCAGCCAGCAGAGGACGGATGTCATGTTGGAGTGGTTGGTCCAGAGAGATGGAGACCTCACTGGGTTCTTCATTGAGCGTCAGAGGCTCCCTGTAGGCAAGACTGATGTTGTTCCTCTTTGGCAGAAAGTGGTAGTAGATCTGGATCCAAGCACCCGCAGCTACCAGATAACCAATCTGGATCCTAGTGGGAAATATGCATTCCGTGTGACTGCTGTCAATCAACGAACCACTGGACATCCATCAGAGATCAAGAGCCCAGGTGAGATATACTTCAGAATGGATCGGAGATGTTTCAGACTTACTTATTTTCCAGACACCAACCTTGTACCAGATGCATCACATTTTATGGGAACCTATTACCACCGTGATCACCATTCCCTTTTTCTCCCCAGTGACATTTTGAGTGCCTGTGCCTGTTATTTTCTCTCACAGTCTACCAGCCAGCTATTTCTCAGAATGCCCCTTCCTCCCAAAGTGCTCAATCCTCCATCCGTGAACCCTTTTAAAACGAAAACTAAATCCAGTTTTCATGATACACAGTTTACACTGCTATTATGTCTTCCAGCAAATCCACCCTTTAAAGCTTATCCTGCTGTTATTGGAGCAGCCATTGGAGGCATGCTTCTGGCAACATTATCTACAGTCCTGTTCTTCATTTACATGCTGAGGAATCGCAACAACCATCCTCGTGAGTGCCACAGTGTAATACAGCTACAGTATATGCATTATATTAATTATTAATCATTAATAACGTGCATATAACTACGTTGATATGTTTATCATATTTCTTCAGGTCTCCATAGCTTGATATTTGGCAAGTAAGTGAAGCCAATACACTTATTTTATAATTAAATATCATAATATAAACCCAAAGTGGGTGTAGCCTAAAACGATATATTTATTTTTTTATTTTTTTATTTTTTTAATTTATTACCAAAAACAAACATATAGCCTAATTTAAATCACTGTGACCTTGAACAGGCAATTACTAAAAATGAATAAACGAATGTTTCCAATGAACATGGTCTTTGTTTTGTGAGCTACATATCTAATTATTTTTAGTGACGTTTTGTTAGAGATTTCTTTCATTTTGTTTTTAAATTTCAGTTTTAGTTCATTTTGTTTGGGAAACCTCTCCTGCTCAACTCTAGTCTCAATCAGATACCATGTGAACCTTTCTGGCAGGCTTTCTAAAAAAAAAACAAAAAAAACCCCCAATAATAATAATAATAATAATAATAATAATAATAATAATAATAATAATAATAATAAATAGTGCATCTTCTACTGTATTTGTATCTTAGAATATTAGCTGTTCTAAATAATATATTCATATTTGGCTACATCCCTAATACACAGAGAATACATATATATGATACAGTATGTTATCTACAGTATATTCATAGTATAAGAAAAGCATATTCGCCAATATATAACACTTTGATACAGGTGTGCTTATGCTTTTTTTAATAGGCAGAACAACCAGTCAAGAGAAAATATCAACGTCCCTGAGGATGAGGTTGTTGCAGGTGCAGAAGGAGAAGGACACACAGAAGAAACAAATTCCCCAAATACAAATTCCAGCAACCAACTTACATAGGCATGTGTTGACCTTAGAGTTTTATATCACAACTGACATTGTGCATTGGACTGTTGACATACCATTATATTCTTCTTCTTCCTCCTCCTCTTCTTCTTATTCTTGTTACTATTATATTGTCTGATACAGATTACTAACACATCTGGTCACAAATAGAAAATTGTATTCATGACACGAAGTCTTTAGGATCTCCCTTTGTGTCATATTATTTAATTTTCATTTTAAAACTTTTCCAGGACAATCTATGGCATCACAAAATAGCCACGTGCCTCTGCTCCTTCTCCCTCTTCCAAGGACTGAATTCATCACCACAATCATCACATTACACATTCACAGATAATAAGCAAATTGCGGTTATTTTTGGTTACACTTGACACAAACATCCTCATTACTGGAGGAAAATATATTACTTAGGGGTAGCAGGACATTTAAAATGTCAGCAGTGCCATCTGTCTCACACTAAACAGAGATTTTGTTAAAAATATCTAAATGAGATTTGCAAACTGTCAATTAGATTACTACATCACTTGCTACAACTGTTTGCATTTGTATTTGAATTAGTGGCAATTTGACTCCTCTGTTTTATTTTAATATTTATACCCTGACTAAAGGTGACTGACTAAAGATGATTTTTTTTTAAAGCATGTTCATTTAATTTTGTTTAAAGTTCAGAAAATAACCATGAGCCTTATCAAAAAATGTAAAAAAAATAAAAATAAAAATAAAAAATAAATTTAAAAAATGGATGTCTTTTCATTTCAATTTTTGAAAGATTTGAGTACTATATAAATGGGAGTCAAACAAAAATCTGTTTTGAATGGCTTGCTTTGAAGATGAAGCCTTTGCTTTCAATAAAGTGTGCTTTGGTTTGTCACTTATTTCTTCTAATCTGACAATAGGCTAAATTGTGTTCTAATAAGTAATAATGAATTCTTTGATATATTATTTGAACCCAAATCATAACAACAACAACAACAACAACAACAACAACAATAATAATAATAATAATAATAATAAGAAGAAGAAGAAGAAGAAGAAGAAGAAGAAGAAGAAGAAGAAGAAGAAGAAGAATACTAAAAAGCTTAATAAGAATAAGAATAAGAATAAGAATGATAATAGGGCTACAATGACCACCATCTTGAAATGCATATTAATTATTACAGTGTGTGTGGAAAACAAATGACATTTTTATTGTAATATATTTTGTTGTAATATAGTGATTCTTAGTACTTTATGACAACCATGTCTCAAGGAGGATTTATTCTATCGCAATATTCCAGACCCTACCACCATAATAATGATGATTTTAAGATTTGTAGGCTTTCAGCTTCAAATGTCAATACTGTATTAGAACAGTCATTGCAGGTGTCAGAATACCTTATAACTAGCAATAAATTATGGCACTTTTATTTATTTATTTAAATCCTTGCTTTTGTGTGTAATGGAATGGTTTAATTTGGCCAGAGAGACGTATGGCACAGTTTATTTAACAAGTTGCTTAATTCACCATACACTCTTACAGAAAGAGATTCTGAAGGAGTTTTTACCTTCTCAAATGTGTCATGCTAAGAACCTTCTATCTAAATGGAAACTGTCCCTGTAGAATAACACTCTTATGGGGGAAAATGATTGTTCAAGGGTAATTTAAATAGTTAATGGTTCTTGGCTCCCTAAAGGGGCCCTAACTGGAACCATCTCTGATAAGGAAACACTCTGTTGCAGAGATTTATATAGATGAACATTGATTCCCCAGAGGGACAAGCCAGATAATCCTTAATGGTTCCATATTTAACCATATTTTTTGCTCTTGAAAAATGTAGACTCTTGTGTCACAGGAAACTAGTAGAACCACAGAAGTAAGATATAACTGCCTGTCAACTGCTAGTTTCCATTATTATATTATAATAGGTCCCCTTTAAAACAAAAAAGTCAACTCAGAATTTAATCATAAAATAAATCTTTTGCACCACTGAAGATTGCTTACTGATTATTCATTAAAGGGTGGATATTATCTTAAAGAGCAAGATATAATTTCAGGATATTATCATATAGAGGTCTGTTTGGGATAGAGTTACACTGCCAGTCAAAAGTTTCAAACCTTTTTTAAAAAAAATTTTTTTTATTGCAATTAAATAATTAAAAACATACAAACTATGCCATCAAATCCCTAAATCATCGTATTTAAGACCCATCATTGTCCAGTCTCAGGCTGTAATGGGACTCTAACTGGGTGCTTTATTAAAGGTGCACTTGTTTGGTGAAGCAGTTAATTTAAGACTGTTAGTGACTATAAAACTGGGATTTGTCTGGGAGTTGATAATAGACAGTGTTATTTTCAGCTGTAACACAATGTTATGTTCAATAAGTGCCTAATTAGAGGGATTCAGGTTGGCCTTTTCCAGTTACAGCTAGATCCCCCCCCCCCCCCCCCCAATAAAATAGTCACTTATATTTTGTAAATTTAGAGCATTTAACTTGATTTAATTTCTTAAACTAAACATATTTTAAAAACCTTGCAGCTTATGTACAAAAATAATCATAGTCTTCAGGTTAATTGTGTGTATTTGCTTTTGAGAAGGCACGGTTCAGTGTGTTTGTTCACATTACACAGATGCGTAACACGAGAACCTCATCAATGAATGTAGAGAGCTCTTAGTTTCCCTTCTCTGGCTGAACACAATAATGCTGTTGGTTGAAATATGAGTCTATATTAGACATTAGCACAGTAGTGACCTCAAACAGAGAGACGGCTGAGCTCTCAGACTCAATCAGCATCTGTGATTAAATTACTATCATCTCATGGCATGAGTGTGCAAAGATTACGAGGTTTAAACTACAGGGTGTCCCAAAACACTCCATACACAGGGGAAATTAAAACTTTTTAGCAAAAAAGTCTTCCCAAATTTGTTTTATATTATATATATTTTTTCCTGATAGCCTTTAAGAATGCTTTTGACAAAAAATAAATAAATGTATCGAAATCATTCTCATGGCTGGATCGCAAGGTTGCAATACACTTTAACAGGAAACATGGCAAGCATATTACACATGACAGTGTTGCCAAACTTATTAACAAATTCTAAAAGACTGGAAGTGTTGCAGGCCAACCGAGAAGTGGACGTCCATGAACACCCACTGATGAAGGCATGACCGATGTGGTATTGGCATACATAGTCCACTATGTATGGAGACTTTTGGGACACCCTATAGACGTGTAGCAAAGATGGACCTAGCTAAGTCATGTCTTTAATTATAACAGTTAAATTAATTGACAAGGTTAATATGAGGTGATACTTCATTGTAAACATTGTTTATTTCTGGCTCTTTTTTTTGTAATGCTGTCTCCACAGTGAAGGTGTGCTAGAAAAAGGTCGTGAGCAGGGTCATTTTCTAGGAATGTAAAATCATTGTTTGGACAGTGTGTGTTGTAGGTGTAGGTAAGTCTCCCGCTTGCTGTGTGTGAAGCAATGGAAAGGTACAAGACCATAGATCCCAGTGTTCTGCTGAATAATGAATGAGACAGAGGTATCATCGCGTCATCTAAAACCCAGTCTCTCCTCTCAACTCCACTACATTCCTGCAAATGGAAAAGGGGGGGATGGGGGTGGAGAGTATGTGTGTGTGATTGTGTGTGTGTGTGTGTGTGTGTGTGTGTGTGTGTGTGGAGGGGTATGTGTCGGTGAATAATTCAAGCCAAATCAGTTTACAGAGACTCAATCAGCTCTTACTCAGCTTCTCACTGCCTGTGTACACCAGCTAAACACATTGCTTGGACAGGACACTGTTAATTTTCGGAAAATTTTTATTTTTTTAGACAGTTTTTATAGACCTTTTTTCCCTAAAGGACACGGCATTGGTCACCTGAGCGTCATGGCACCATGGTACACAGACTGTTAGGGCTGGCTGATTTCTCCCTAACTGTATTCCTGCTTCCTCTCCTTCTGCATGGTAAGAGGTCATGCACTAAGGTTAAATGCAACTTGGCATAAACTTCGAGTTAAATGCAACTTGACATAAACTTAATGGCTGCGTTTTTTATTTACTTGTCACAATGGATAAAATAAAAATGCACCAGGGAGATCTTAACACTGAAAAAGATTGTTAGACAGAATTTAAGCACGATTGACGGTTACTGTTATCATGCCAAGGTTTATTTTCCAATAATAGCGCACCTCAAAGTGCTTTATTCCTGTTATACCATAGCAATTTATCCATTTATGGTTTATTAAGAAACAACACTTTGCATGTTATATTAATTTATAGTTGCATTTAATGTTGTGGAGCATCATTAAAACAAGCTCATGTTATTGCTTACATTATAGTAATTGTTCTCTCACTAGCCTCTCTTTTAAAATATGTATATAATTAAAATTTATAATTCCAATTTTATATAAATATGTATCATACTTAACCATATTAACAAATATGCACAATTATTAATTCTTTTATGAGTGCCTGCCATACAAGTCCCTAAGAAAGTAAATTGTTACTATAGAAATGATCATTTATTAGAAAGAGTGCATTAACATGAACGTGTAATTTGCAGCTGTATTACTGTCTGAGCTGCCATTACAGAAAAGTCAACACCTTCTGACCAATCAGATTTGAGAATTCAGCAGCGCTGTGGTACATCTGTTAGTAGGATCCCAGTTAATGTTAATTTATGTGTGTGACTTTTGACTCTTTTTGCAGGTAAAATGTATAGATACTTGTAAACCTGGTAATACACTATGCTTTCAGGTCTGGAGATTGTGGACCCAGGGCAAGTCATCTACAGAGAGTCCAGGACCAATGGAGTGGTGGACAAAGGAGTGATCCTGGAATGTGGCCCCACTCTCCCTGATATCTACATCTGGAGCTTTACCAAACCAGGAACCGAGACGATTCGAGCCGTAGTGTATAACTTTGGGAAGGGTCCAAAACTCCAGCAACTGGCCAAAGATTTGGGTGACCTGAACGTCATCAGTAACAGCGCCTCTCTATCCATAGTGAAGCTTCCTCTAGCAGCAGAGGGCTTATACACCTGCCAGGCTCTGTATGACACCACAGATGGAGCCAAGCTTTACTATTACTATGTGTATCTGCGTGTTTTAGGTTAGTGACTAGTGCTCAGGGTGAGATCTAATACAGGATGAGCTCAAGAGTATTTCTTACATGAGAAAATCAATCTCTTAATGCGTCAGAGTCTAGGTTGTCCACTAAATACTGATATGCACAAGGTTTCAAGTTTAACTGAGAAAATAGGTCAATCACGTAGAATGAGATTTTATCTAGAGAGCTCCATCACCTGGTGTAAAAACTTTTTAATTGAAACAAGAATTTAGGGTGCATTTAATTTAGACCGCTAAGGGTCATTTATAGCAATATCAAGTGCATTATGGGCAAACATTTAAAGTTTTTTCACCACTTGGAATAACTGACCCAAACTCATCCAACAAGATTTAATGCAGAACTAAGAATCAGGTCCATGTCAAGATTTCAAGAATTCATTATTAATTCTTAAGCAGAATAAATATTACCTCCAGAAATGCTATATTATTGTAGCTACAATTTTACTGCAAGTGATGATTGTAAAAACAGGTGATTTCCTTCAAACACTGTAACAGTTGGCCGATTCAGGATATCACAGGTAAACCCTAGTTGGTTGTTTCACAAAGTCAGATGATACATTGGAAAACGTTTTTGATACGGAAACAATTTTGCAGTTACTTAGACTATTTTAGCTACTATTTATTCCCAACTTTTCAGTCAAACCATGTTGATTTAAGACAATTTTAATATGCTAATGTATATAAATGCTAATCAAGCCGTGGTTGGCTTCTGTTAATTGTCATTTTTAATGAGGTAGATTCAGGTCAGTACTTTTATCATGGGTTCTTTTCTCACGACTGTGACCCAGGCATTACTGCTAGCAAGCTATCATATGTCTATGGTGGGGTTAATATCAGACATCTATAAAGGCAGCTAATGTACATGAGAGCATGTGTGAACAGATATATTTCTGTATGTTGTCTCAGGACACTGCATTTAATCTTTTTCTACTATGTAAAGTCTACTCCAATGTTAGCTTGGGTTTTGACCCCAACCCCCCCCCCCCCCCCCATTATTATTATTATTATTATTATTCATTTTATTATTATTAATATTATTATTGCATGTTACACATTTCACATGCTAAAATACGTTGAAGGAAATGTATGACCATTTTAGGTTGCAGAATTATCCAAACTATTATAATTATTCTTGTCTTGTTTTATTATCATTTAGCAAAGTATACTTATAGGTAGAATATAGGTAGTAATTTGGCATATTTTGTCCGTATCTAAGTGACCGAGCAATGAGTACAAGACCAACAGTGACATAGAACATCTGGAAGGACATATATTTACTTTGTTGTAAACAATGTGTAAACATCTCCTTGGCTATTTTTGGCAAGATTAACTTTAAAACCACAAAAAACAAGACGCTGGTGATGACTTTATGACCCCAAAAAAGTCATCTCAGAATGTCAGAATTTACCAGTCCCAATTTTTAAAAAGTAAAATGGTCTGGAAGGTTCAAGATCTCTCTAAATCTCTATAGGTAAAGTATGACCCTGTGAGAAAACAAGATGTCAGCAAGATTATATAGATAGCTAAAGAAAAAGATGGTTAAGGCCAATCCAGTTGGCTATGCTTTTCAATACATAGCTAGCACATGTATCTATTTACTGATGTCATTCTTGCTAGTTAATAAGAGTACCAACCATAGTAATGCTAATATGTCTTACAGTGCCTGTGTCCAAACCCTACATCTTGTTGAGTGACTCCTCGCCAGTAGAGGGTGTATCAGTGTGGATGCGCTGTGGTCTGGAGAATGGCACAGGTCCAATTCACTATGTTTGGGAACAGGAGAACCATAGTGGGCAGGTCAGCATACTGGCTGAGAGCGACAGCGATCTGATCAACATCACCTCAGTAAGCCGCAATCAAACAGGCTGGTTCAGGTGCCTGGCCAGGAACGAGGTCAATCAGCAGAGTGGTGACCGTATCTGGTTAGACGTCATATGTGAGTGAGAACTTGGACAATATCTGGTTTCTTTTAAACATCTACTCCATAAATTTTCAGTGAAGTTTAGCAGTTCCTTACACAACTGTTCCATTTCTTTAGTTGGACCAGATCTGCCTCAGATTGATGTAACACCCTATTCAGTAACAGATCGAGGATACTCAGCTCTGGAGAGAGAGACTGTTTCCCTCCTATGTCAAGCTTCCTCCAACCCTCCCAGTCTGTATGTCTGGTTCTACAATAACTCCCAGGTGTACACCGGACCACAGCTCACCATCACCAAAATCCTACGAATGCACACAGGCTACTATGCCTGTCTGGCCCAGAACACTTACCTGAACACTCGTTCCAAGAAAACCATCACTCTCACCGTCTACTGTGAGTCTTCTACTGTCATGACTCATATGGATCGTATGGCCATTTCCTGTGTCCATGCAACCTCTTCTGGTCAACCTCTAGTGTGGTCTTATCTGAACTTTACTTGTCTATCATTCATACCTTTGCTTCCTATTATACTTTCCCTTATACCCATGTATACACATACACACACTGTTCGATGTCCACTGACTGGGGATGTGCAGCAAAATATTGTTCTCTGTCTACAACAAGCGTCTGGATGAGGTAAAGACAACTTTCTGGCAGCTGTGAACTTGAAGGTATACAGCTGGTATCATGACAAGCAACAGAAAGCATTCTTGTCATGACCTCAGATCCACACTGAGAACAAAAATCATAGGGCTGTATTCAGAGGTCAGTTATACAGTTATATAGAGTTATATACAGTTATATACAGTTATATAGAGGTCAGTGAGGTAAGTGGTAGAGGACTGGAAGGTTGTGAGTTCAAATCCCAGCACTACAAAGCTGCCACTGCTGGGTCCTCAACCTCAACTGCTCAAAATGTATAAATGAGATGAATGTTTGTCACTCTGGATAAGAGTGTCTGCCAAATGCCAGTGCCATAAATGTAAAACCACAATTGTGCACATTGCTATTCAGACCTCAGACATAACATTGGACTTAAGTGCTACTCAGATAGTTGCGTAAGAATTGCATAAAGCAGAGGTATGTCTCAGTTACATGCGATTCTGATCTTAGACGTTCCCATTTTTCTTGTACAAAATCCAGTCTCAGACACTTCTACTTAAAAAAATCTGACACCCTCGGGGCATGAACTATACCCAGGTGGTTTACATATTCTGAATGGAGCATCCAGATAATTGACTTATGTGTAACCCATTTGCGAATATGCTGAACTTGCCCCACATAAATATTGACATAACTTTTGAACTTACTTGTAAGTTGGCAACTCTGAATACAGCCCATAGTGCTTTGCCTGAGACTGACAAACTGCAATAGAATGCTTAAAAATGTTAAGGTTGTTGTGATAAAAACCTGACTAAGTTAAGAATGTAATAGTAAGATTTTGTCCTAAATAATTGTTTCTCTTTATTGTTTATCTTTTAAAAAAAAAACTGGTGTTGTGGCCAAGGGTTGTGAAAGCCCCCCTCAAGAACTACAACATTTAATTTTCGGAAAAATACCACAAATTTTCTAGAAATGCTCTGTGCCTTTTATAAAAAGGAATATATTAAATTGCGCAAAAATAGTTCAAATCCAGTCAGTTATGTTGCCCATCAATGTATACAGTGCATCCGGAAAGTATTCACAGCGCTTCACTTTTCCCACATTTTGTTATGTTACAGCCTTATTCCAAAATGGATTAAATTCATTATTTTCCTCAAAATTCTACAAACAATACCCCATAATGACAACATGAAAAAGTTTGTTTGAAATCTTTGCAAATTTATTCAAAATAAAAAACAAAAAAAGCACATGTACATAAGTATTCACAGCCTTTGCCATGACACTCAAAATTGAGCTCCGGTGCATCCTGTTTCCTCTGATCATCCTTGAGATGTTTCTATAAGTTGATTGGAGTCCGCCTGTGGTAAATTCAGTTGATTGGACATGATTTGGAAAAACACACACCTGTCTATATAAGGTCCCACAGTTAACAATGCATGTCAGAGCACAAACCAAGCCATGAAATCCAAGGAATTGTCTGTAGACCTCTGAGACAGGATTGTTTCGAGGCACAGATCTGGGGAAGGGTACAGAAACATTTCTGCAGCATTGAAGGTCCCAATGAGCACAGTGGCCTCCATCATCCGTAAAAGGAAGAAGTCTGGAACCAGCAAAACTCTTCCTAGAGCTGGCCGCCCGGCCAAACTGAGCAATCGGGGAAAAAGGGCCTTAGACGGGGAGGTGACTAAAAACCCGATGGTCACTCTGACAGAGCTCCAGCGTGTCTCTGTGGAGAGAGGTGAACCTTCCAGAAGAACTCTGCAGAACTCCATCAATCAGGCCTGAATGGTAGAGTGGCCAGATGGAAGTCACTCCTCAGTAAAAGGCACATGACAGCCCACCTGGAGTTTGCCAAAAGGCACCTGAAAGACTCTCAGACCAAAGATTGAACAAAGAGCGAACTCTTTGGCCTGAATGGCAAGCGTCATGTCTGGAGGAAACCAGGCACCACTCATCACCTGGCCAATACCATCCCTACAGTGAAGCATGGTGGTGGAAGCATCATGCTGTGGGGATATTTTTCAGCGACAGGAACTTGGAGACTAGTCGGGATCGAGGAAAAGATGAATGCAGCAATGTACAGAGACATCCTTGATGAAAACCTGCTCCAGAGCGCTCTGGACCTCAGACTGGGGCGAATGTTCATCTTCCAGCAGGACAATGACCCTAAGCACACAGCCAAGATAACAAAGGAGTGGCTACAGGACAACTCTGTGAATGTCCTTGAGTGGCCCAGCCAGAGCCCAGACTTGAACTCGATTGAACATCTCTGGAGAGATCTGAAAATGGCTGTGCACCGATGCTCCCCATCCAACCTGATGGAGCTTGAGAGGTCCTGCAAAGAAGAATGGGAGAAACTGCCCCAAAATAGGTGTGCCAAGCTTGTAGCATCATTCTCAAAAAAAACTTGAGGCTGTAATCGGTGCCAAAGGTGCTTCAACAAAGTACTGAGCAAAGGCTGTGAATACTTATGTACATGTGCTTTTTTTTGGTCTTTATTTTTAATAAATTTGCAAAGATTTCAAAAAACTTCTTTCAAGTTGTCATTATGGGGTATTGATTGTAGAATTTTGAGGAAAATAATGAATTTAATCCATTTTGGAATGAGGCTATTACATGACAAAATGTGGGAAAAGTGAAGAGTTGTGAATACTTTCCGGATACCATGTCTCAGTTGCGTTTCTATATCAAAGGGTTGTTTTAAGGGGAGGGGGTGCTAGCCTCTCACCCAACCCTCCTCCTTTCTCATCTGGGTTTGGAACTGGCAGTGGCAGAGTTGTATACCATATATTGTAACTAGCACAAAATATACTTTGCCTCTAGCTCTTAGTTTTACAGGCCCTGGCTTCTCTGGATCAGTTCCCTTCAGAGGTATTCAATAATTTTCTACTCACAGATCCACCAGATGGTGTGCCATCTTGTTCTATCTTCCCAACTAATAACTACAATGACTTAGCGCTCATCTGTTCCTGGGAGGGGGGTTACCCTCCAGCTACCCTCAACTGGAGTCCATATGTGAATGGAGACAACTCACAAGGTGTCTCTAACATCACTCGGATTCAGTTAGGGCCTGAGACGGCTAACAACTCTGCATTCACCTGCTATGGTTCACATGTGGCACTTAGTTTCCCACAGCGCTGCAGCACCAAGACATGTGAGTAATATGTTTCACTGACCTAACCACAAAGTAGGCTTATAAATATCAGAATGAATATTAAGTTCTTGAGAAGTTTCCTAATTGAGTATTAAACTCAAACCATGACATATTAGACTTTTGTCTAAATATCCCTTGTGTCCCAGGGCTGCCGAATGAAGAACCCCAGTGTTCTGCATATGCGACTCGTAATAATGAGTACCTGATGCTGTCCTGCTCTTGGGAGGGTGGTTTCCCTCGGGCTCTGCTGTGGTGGGCTTCTAGTTCAGGAGATATGCAAGGAACATCTGAGGAGAACTCCAATATTCTGGTCCTGCGCTCCAGTGCCACCTACAGCGGCAAAGCATTTGTTTGCCATGCCAAACATCCACTGGTTAAAGAGAGCAAGCAGTGTGTGTTAAAATTGGGTAAGTACTGATCATTCAGAGGCTATATTTAGTTGCTGTGTTTGCAGTACTTGTGTATTGTAAGGCGTAAGGAGAAGTATCCTATCAGCTAGTCATTCTTTTTATCCATTGTTTCTTCCAGAAGCTCCAGTGTTAATGACTCAGCGCAGTGTTGTTTCAGTGTATGAAGGAAATGATGTCCAGCTCACCTGCATCCTGAGCAAAAACTATCCTGCGGTCACAGAGATTACTTGGTACAATAATATGAAACAAAAGGTGGGTGACAGTGGCACACCCAAGAAGTATGTTCTTCAGCAAGCTGCTGCCTGGTCCAACCTGACTGTCCGGGAAACAGATGGCATGGTGGATGGTGGAGAGTACTGGTGTTCTGCTACCAATGCTGTTGGAGGAGCAGAGATTCCCATCTTACTAGTGGTGCTTAGTGAGTGTACTACAAGTTACTTCCTGAATTATTTCACTACACAGCTGTGTTGTAGTGATTATTTTGTAGTGGATTTTGTTAGTAAGTTATTGAATTTGACCATAGTGGAATTTTTGACAGTAAAATGCTAGCTCTTATGGTTCTTGTCCTCCATCATTATCTTTAACTGATATTGTGTTAAAGCAGTTTTTGGTTAAATTGATTGAACGTTGTCAAACAAAGTTTGACAAATTAAATTGAGTAGTGGATTGCTGTGGCGTTCCACAAGGCACCATTATGAGACAACTGTTGTTTCTTTGATATGTTAAAGATATGTTAATGAGTTTCTTATTCCAGATATTCCAGGCTTTTGCTATTTTTATTTATTTATTTATTTAATGATGATAATAATGATCTCTAATGAACGTCTCTAATGACCCAGGGATTTTGGGCAATTCACTTTTGCTCTAATTCCTAGAAGCTAAACTGAAGTCATACTCAGAAAATGTATGAACTCCAAGTTTAAAATGTAATAAAGTTCTTTATTTTAAATGTATAATAAGTCAAAGAACAGATTCATTCAAGTAGGGAAAAAAATTATGGCAGTCAGAACTGTTTCATGAGCCATACTTGGTAAAAAAAATTTTTTTTAAAAAAATAAATAAATAAATAAAATAGCTGCTTTACAAGCTATAACTAGTTTTTTAAAAAGCAGAATGAGCTGAGGCATGACTATGTGAACTTCTGAACTTGAAAACAATGCAACAGTAAATGCCAGTCAAATAAAATGATGTAATATGTATTCAGTAAACACCTCATATTCAAGTCTACTCGTAAAGTGTTAATGACTGAATTTCCATTCAGGGTACCCAATGCCTCCAAATGTCACCATCATTAAGATTATGTACAGCAGTCGTCAACGGACAGATGTTAATGTGGAATGGCAGATCCTGTCAGATGATGACTTTACTGGGTTCTTCATAGAGCGCCAAAATCTCCCATTCCCACTCTGGCAAAAAATGGTAGGAGATCTGGACCCCAGCATCCGAAGCTTCCAAATCACCAACCTGGATCCCTCTGGCACATATGCGTTCCGAATCACGGCTGTCAATCGCCGCACTATTGGACATCCCTCAGAGGTCAAGAGTCCAGGTGGGAACTGATATAAAATTTTATCAGGTTGATAATAGCTACAGATTGTCACTGGTACAAACTTACCCTAAATGTAGCCAGTCAGCTAAGACATGTATTGGTGTCTGACATCTGTTCTTTCATTTTGCACTGCAGCTACAAAGTTAATGTAATTTCTAATGTAGCTACAGGTACTGGAATTGGCATTGTCCAAATAAAACTCATTAATCTATGTCACAGGTTCCCAACCCTGCTCCTGAAATAACCCTGTCTTGCATATTTTTGTATTTTCTCTGCTCCCAGAACTCCTGATTCAACTAATCATCTAATTAACAGCTGAGCTGAAGTCGGTGCGTTAGATCAGAGCACATTAAAATGTACAGAACAGCGGGTATTCCAGGTCCAGGCTCGGAACATGTAGTGTACATAATTTGATTTTTAAACAAGTCAAACTTTGGTTGGCGGGGCCTGGGAGTGCAATGATACCAAACTGTGCTAAAAAAAATGATTCCAATTGTTCAAGATGGCCAACCTCTACAGGGTCCAGCAACATGGTAAAATTTAATCATACTGTGTCCTAAACCACACTGGCAGATGAACTGGATGCAGTTTGAAGCACAAGTTAGCAACACTAGCCTTGTAGCATTACAAAATACAAAATTAAAGCAGTCGGACACTGAACATGTCTCTGAATATACTTAATTCTAAATATACGTAACTATGTTTGATACAACAGTTTCTTTTAATTCAACTGACAGTGAGCAATCTAACAGAAATGGTACTTTTTTGTGTTTTGTTTTGTCTACTTAGGTGAAATGCACCATCACAAGTTCACCACTTAACCACAACAACAAACAAACCTCACACACTCGCTCTGACACTCTGTCTCTTTACATGATCTGTCTGTCATCTAATTCTTTGACCTTTCCTAACATTACTGTTGGACTATACTTTTTGTTTTTTTTGGTTTGCCTTTTTAAGAATGAAGGCTATGTCAATATAATAACAAATACTATCTGAATTAAAGATAACATTATAATTTTCACATTAACCAGTTCAGCTCATAAAGAATTCAAACATTTATCTGTATTAGAGGATGTTAGAGGCAAGTGTGGAATTATATCCAGATGGATAATAATCAAGGTTTGCTGTCTTCCAGCTCTTCCAGGCTTTAATGCTTATCCCGCCGTTATTGGAGCAGCTATTGGAGGCATGCTTGTGGCGACGATAGCTACAGTACTGCTGTTCATGTATGTGGTGAGAAATCGCAGCAACAACCCACGTAAGTGTGACATTGCAACAAGGGTATCGCATTGCACCATATTTCCCTTGTAATTAACGATTAAGTCAGTGTGCAAATTTAATTTCATGTTCGTCATTTGCTAATAAGTGTTGCAAACTTATTTCTGCAGGACTTCATGATTTGATATTTGGCAGGTATGTATGACAAGCTGGAACTGTTAATCTTGAATATGAATATAGGAATCTTTTTTATTTAGCACTAGTGTAAGTTAAAGATGACGTTTGCGATTTCTAAAAGTGTTTTAGACCTGTAATAATCATATAACTTCAAAGATGTTCAATCTTGCCATGCATTGGATTTAACTATTCTATTATTGCTTTTTTTTTTTTTTTTTTAAATGACAGTTTACAATTTCTGGCCCTGAAATTAGCTCCGCCCACAGACAGAATAGAGCTGCTCCTCTCTGCACCTTTTCCTTAGGAAACAAATACCTGGGCAAATGTAGTTTCAGCTTAAGGTGTGGGGTCTACTTTATAGAGGGCATGCCTATCAATTTTTCGCATTGCAGTGCTAATTTTGCGGTGCAAAAATTGCTCGATACTTTAAATGCATTAATGTTAATTACTGTAATTGAATCTGATATAGAAAGCAAATTAAGTTGCTGTATATCCATTTAAAATGGCATATTTTCAATATATTTTATTTATGATTTTACTCACAGGCAAAACAGCCAGTCTAGAGAAAATATCAACTCTCCTGAGGATGAAGTTGTTAGTGGATCAGATGCAGATGGAGGAGGAGAGACAAGTCAAGGTACCATACTAAAACTTACACAAAAATAATGTAATAAAAAGTGCTAAAAGGATTTGGAGATCTATTTAATTTGACATGATGGTAAGATTTACTGTATATTCTCAACAGGTCAATCCTACTGCACCCCAGTGCATACACTCAAATATTTTAACTGCTGTCTCTCATTCCATTTCATAAGAGTGGAACTTGGACATAGTATATGCTACCTTATAGGAAAAATCCATCCTGAGGAACTTTCTAATTAATGTGATCTATTATTATTATTATTATTATTATTATTATTATTATTATTATTTTAGATCAAACTTCTATTCATTGACATGCTGGTCTGTTTTCCCTTTGTTATCTACAATGACTTCCTGCTGATAGTGGTACATTGAGGTTTAGTGCTCACGTTATCTCTACCTAAAGAGAGAAACGAAGCAGCGCTTTAGTCCTTTAGTCTGTCCAACTCTCTCACCTCATCATTTGTGCACTCATCTCAAACAAAAGTTCTAAAGCTTCAACTTTCATGCTAATACCAACATCAACCATCAACACCATCAGACTCGTCATCTCGTAGATCGTTAGTTAGCCGAGACGCTGCCGTAACTCAGTGAACTGTGTCGTATACTGTACATATATGCACTGAATTCTGGACATTTAGTTCTAACGTTTGCTGTTTACACTCAGTCTACATTGAATTTCTCATAACTGACTTTGTACCTCTCTGGAAAATGGTGAGTGTGAGAAGAAGTGAGTGTGTTGTTCTTTTGCTTTTAGGAGCTAACAGTGACACATGACCATTACCCTTTATGTCTGCTGAATTTTTGTTCTCTCACTCTCTCGTAATGTCCACCCTGTTATACCAGTGTGGCAGACAACCACTGAGTTCTCATGGGAACAATGAAAATACAGCAACAACCTACATACAACAACATTCATATTAACACTACTAATCACAAAAATTTCTAAAACTATGTCAAGATAAATGTATTTAATGTGCCTCAGGGTGGAATTTTCCTTTAAGATCTGGAGCATGGGGAAAGATTTGATGGCCCTGCTGTAGTAGGACTATAAGAGGAATTTATTTGGCAGTATACAATGAAGCAAAGCATGTTAAAATTATTACATTAGCCTACTTATGATTATATTGACATACAACAGTATATTATACATTAATACACCAAAGTAGTGGTGCTACCATTAACATGCTATGGGAAAGTACTAACCAGGGGAAAGTACTAAGAGCTATTAGCCTAAACATATCAGCAGTGAGTAGATTAACTACACATAAATAGAATAACAAGGCTTTAGATTTATACATTGCTATATAATAATGTGGGTTTAAGAA